>NC_141819.1:19062117-19279617 GCF_982586985.1 Callionymus lyra
TTTTGCTTAATTACGAAATCGACCGTCGTTTCAAGGTTTATAACAACATGATAATATATAATTATAATAAAATTAGAAGTATAAAGCACAATTTTGCTTTTTTTGGAATTTATAAAACCTTCCTTTTTTTGTAAGTACTGTAGGCTTGTGATATTAACTTGTTGTGTAACCATTAAACATGCAATACTAAACACAAAGATTCAAGGTGAGAGATTTTTTTCTACTCTTCATTCCTACAGAAGTGGAATCATTGATGTCGTACAGAGATATATATTTTTATTTTATTATTCAAAAAGCGTTATAAAATACCAAACATTTTAAGAAAAAAAAATTGCAAAAATAAAACATTTTAAATGTCACATTTAAAAAGTGCATCAATTGAAATAAAAAAAAAAAAGTAAGGTTGTGTTTTGTTGATGCTAGTTTTTAAATACTTAACCCTTGTGTTATATCATGGTTAAGGTGACACGGTGGCCCCAAAACAAATGGCCTTGACCCTGAAATCCCACAAGGGTTAAAAACTGAAATAGTTCAAATAAAATTTTGTGTTGAACTATTGAACTTCTCAAGGTATCATGTTGCTGTTAAACTTGTAGTCCACTTGTTTTATGTCTATTTCTTATTTCAGTTACTAATAGTTTATAGTTTTCATCTAAAAAGTACATTTAAGAAATGCCATTATCTGCTGTAAATGTAACAAACACGTTCCAAACAAATCAAAATTAAATTAGAATATTAAAACAAAGCTAGAATCCATCAGAAATAAAGTGTACACGCTTAATACGACGAGACCAACATCAACGTTTAATTCAATTAAAAATATCCTTCTTTGAATTCTCTGGTTGATCAATGAGAATATATTATTGTCTTTCTTGCTTTGCCAGAAAATAAACTGACACCTCAAATACAGCTTTCACTTTTCAACACTCCTAGCTGTCAGAATTCTTAAATTACTCTCAGTGTGGACCGTTCCAACTTTCCCAACTTCCTCACAGACAACAATGTGCTGCCATATCTTATTAGGCTCAGAGATATTCAGACTGACGCAGTGTAGCAGCGTCAGATTCTCCTTGATTTCATTTGTTTTGTTCAATCACAGCAGGCAGGCGACATGGGAAAGAGAAGCTTCACTCTCTCCCTGTTGATGCCGACTCCTCTCTCCTCCAGTGGAATCCGGTCGTGGTTTTTCTCCTCCTGCTTCAGTGATCAAACTACCGACGTGTTGATTTGATAATGGCTCCGACCGTACAGCTCATGCCACTGTTCCACTGGCTTAAATGTCCCTTTATAACCTTAGCACCATTTCTCCAGTCAAGCCTTGCTAAAGAGCAAATGGTGAGGTTTTGCTTTTTGGTTTTTCTAGCCCCTAAAAGTGCAGTATTTCTGACGATGTGTTGTGTACACATGGGAAACGAAAACATATATAATCGTATATTATAAAAGAAATGGATGAATCTGCTGAGCTTGATCATCACTTCATTTCAAGAGCATGTCATCTTCTCACTGAGAGAATCATCGCCACAAACTGAACCCTCTGGCTGCAGTCACATCATGCCTGGGATGGAAGACTATTTTTACTAACAGAAAATCAGTTTTGCGTCAGAAGAAAATGACTTATAAATGTGAACAAAAGCAATCATATATTTCTCGCACTCTATATAGTAAAACAATCATGAAATACATTCATGGATTTTTCCTCACTGAGTCGAGAAAAAATGTTTTATACTGATACTAGAAACTTACAATAATAAAAATTATGTAATTACCCATTAGGACTTTAACTCGTTCTTTATTTATGTACTGTCATATCAGAACTAGATGATTGTTCGGTTTCTTAATATTAGCATATAAAATGTACTAAGAGTCTTGTTTTTGTTGCTCATATCCACTTCCTGCATGCTTTTATTTTTCCTTTCTACTTCCTGTCTGGATTCCCTTTCATAACTTCCAGCGGATGCCTTAAAGAAGCGTGAAGACTGTCAGTTGATATTCCATCAAGTGACTGTTGAGTTTCTTACTGATTCTGTAACGGCTTCTACACATGTAGTCAGGTATTAATTATTATTATTATTATTATTGACAAATATTCCACCTGTACATGTCGACCTTTTTTTTTTTCAAATAAAATTCCTTCCAAAGAAAACTTCATGTATGTGTCAAGAAAACAGAGTTTTCTAAAAGCACCAATTGAAATTATATAAATATGTTTCCTCAGTCAAAAATTCATTTGTGTGTAATCTTGGGATTGTTGGTTAAGATATGTAAAAGTTAATTACATGGCTTTTACATTTAACATTTTTTGGGGGGCTTTTGTATCCATCTATGAAAATAAAAGTAAGTAAAGTAACACAGGTGATATACATACATGGTGTGCAAACTATATGGGGGACTGTATGCGGCCCCCCCAAGACAAGATTTGCGAAATTTGGGGCGTAAAATTTGGAGGAAATTTGGCAGACATGAAGTGTGACCCATTCACGCTTGTATATTTACCCATTAAATACCCAATTACAATCAATTACCTCAGTTATTTTGTACCAGAAAAACTACTTACTAATAAAATGTAACAATAATTCAATGTGGACTTTTATCATCCATATGATATTGTCAAAGAAGACGCTATACAGTAGTTGGCATGTAGGTGATGGCATCATACCTATTTATCATTTAAATAGATGTTCAAATGTGTTTTCCGCTGTGCTCTGGAGGTTGATATCATTTTGAATTATAAGTTTCAAATTCCTTTGCAACAAAACATTTTATACTCAATTAAACGCATCATAACTATAAAGTTTGAGGCAGCAGTTCATTAAATCTTACTTAAATGTATCTTCCATCTGTAACGAGGAAATCTTCCATTATTCAAAAGCCTTGATGAGTCCATCTCTTCAGGTAGTTTTCATCTTCCTGCTCCCTTCATTTTAGAACGGATATTAACATCTGTTAGTGGATAAAATAGCTTCAAACGCAGTTCGGATCTGCACATCAAATAGAATCCAAACACCCAAGATTGTGAAGACATTGTGCTTCTGTAATCCAAATGTGTGTTTGATCATTAAACCTGTAAATATCAGTGTGTGTGTGTGTGTGTGTGTGGACGACGTCTGAACATTGAACATCACAGGGACGGTGTTTTGATTATAATTGCTCTACCTGAGGGTAAAGTCATGTGGACCAACTCAAGCGATGACAAACGCAGCCATTCCCAATTAAATCGAACACAGACGTTGAACAAAGAGTTTTGCCGTGTCTGTTGTCAGGATGAGAACAAAAGAGTGATTAAAAGTCCTCGTCATGATGGCGACGGAGTGACTCATGAGCCTCTGAACAGAGGAAAGTGTGGCTTTTTTAATTAGTGACTGGGGAATTTTTGCAAACAATTTTGTTTGAATACTTCCTTTAAAAATATAACTTGGACGACGTTTCGCCCGACGGCTTTATTGTTACTCGCTGAGCTGATGTTGGACAACGGGGAGGACTTAGTTGGTCAGGAAGTCCTTGAGTGTATTTATCAGTCGGTATTATCAAAACAAAAAAAATATTCTATATCCAGACTCCTTAAGTTAGATATGTCCGAAACGAAAGTTTGAGATGAATCACATTTTGGCAATAGAAAAAAAAAAAAAAGACAACGGCTTCAGAGTTTGTACAGAGCAGAACCCAAGTGTAAGTGATCAAATCCCAAAACAGAAAAAGAAACAATATAAATACAAGTATAGACAATTTAAGATACAAACCATTCTTACAAAAAAAAGTCCACAACTTGATAAATAAACAACGAGTCCAATATCTCACAAATTGTCCTCTGAACGAGGGAAATATACAGGAAAAGAAAGAACAGGGAACCTGGAAACAACTGAAAAGAGAACACGGAGGTCAAAACACTTTAACACTTTAAAATACCAAGGCAGAACGAAAGCAAAGTACTGATCATAAGAAAAAAAAAACACTTGGAACAATAACTAAAATACCAAATCAGTACCAAAGCTAAGTACTAATCATAAGAAAAAAAAAAAGACTTGGAACAATAACTAAAATACCAAGTGAGTACGAAAGCAAAGTACTAACCTTAGGAAAAATCCAAAAAATAGCAAAGAAGAAACGCAGCCAATTACTAAACCCATGAAACTCTTTTATCCGCCACACTGGTGGCTGGAAGCCGAGGCTTCCTTTGCTGCAGGTGATCGTTGATCAGCTCCAGCTGTGTACCATTAGGCAGGTTCATGTGGGAGGAAAGGTAGAAAGCAGGAAGTAACCAAACAAAACTAGTGCTGTGTCTCAAATCGCATACTACTCTTAGTATGCTAGAAGTCAGTATGCATCAGTTTAGTGTACGTACTAACTAGTACGCAAATTCTCCACAGATAGTATGTCTCAAATCAAACACTGCTGCTACACACTAACCGGAAATCACATGACAGCTTCTTCTTCTACTTCTATTTAATGATGTTTCAACCAGCTGTTGGAACGCTATCAACAACACCTGCTGGCAGCACGTTTTGCAAGTTTGGAAAAAGAAATAAAGAAAAAATATGAGAATCTAAATATTCGCGAGATATTTAAGCTGGAATCAGCAGCGAAGACGTGTTTATCCTCCTACTGCTGCTGAAAATGCACCTGTAAGTATATGCATATATGTATGCATTTATATATGATGTAACTTCCGTTTAAAACGTCAGTAAGATGGCGACTGTTTAGTGTGTTTAGTGTCCATCAAACCATGCTCAGTGTTGTGGGCGTGTTAGTACGCCAATTTAGTGTGCATGGCGCACTAAATTTCGCATACCAAGAATTGAGACGCACTAACGAACTAAAAATACTAACTTTTAGTACGCTAGTATGCGATTTGAGACACAGCATAGATAATCCCCCGCCGGAAAATGTCACGTTCACAATTTGGATTTTTATCAACATTTTAAAGTTTGAACGGTGTTTCTACGTGAAAGTATGCCAGAGCAGCAGATGTTTGAAAAACTTTTTTTTGTCCTCGTCCCATTTATTTCTTATAGGACATTTATCACAGTTTTTTTGCAACTTACGTCGCTCGTTATTATCTTTATAACCAATTTAGTTCCATTTGGAGCAGGAAGAAAATGTCAAGATGTCTCCGTCCCCGCACATGTTTTGTGTTTGGCTATATTTGTTTCAGGAGATGACACTTCGGATCAAGCAAAACATGGAGATCTGTCACTTCATATGTGAGGTGTGACAGTGAAGCGATCCCCCTTAGTCATTCAAAGAGTAAACAGAGACTTCCCATAGAGTCTCCTATTCCAACAGCTCATGCTACTTGGAGCTTGACTGCCCTGCCAGCCAAGTTGTTGAGAAATCAAAAGTTCTGAACAATACTTTGTTAAACCACATCATTATGGCAACACGTCTCATTTAAAAAGCCAACAAATGCAGACTAATGTGCAGACATTGCAACTATGCGTCTAACACGGATGTAATACATACTGAAAGTGTCTCGCCTGCGATGTGACCTTTTGTCCTTTCGTCTCAATGGAGGATGGATGGATGGATGGATAGATGGATGGAAAGATGTATAGCTAGGTATGTAGAAAGGAAGGCAGGCAGTTGAAATTAAGGCCAGGAGAAGAAGGAAATAGATTTGAGATGCACTCATATGAAAGGGTAAAATGGGCTATTTTACCCTTTCATATGAGTGCATCTGATCACTCAATACACTTTTTAACCATATCCTTTGGTGCCCCGAACCTTGTTTTCCAATAATTCTATTTGGTTTGTTATTTACCACTGGCCACAAACAACCAACGTACATCTGACATCCATAGATCATCTCAATCAATAGCATGAGACCTTAATGCAGAAAGAGACCAACATACATTGAAGATTGAAGGTGATGCACAAGGATGACAGACAGGCAATTCATTTTAATGATCTTCTAATGTGCATATTCATCAATGTGGCACAATTACAAGTGCCTGAGGGCCACACTATACTGGTATGAATCTACAAGTGCCTCTGGGTAACCCCTCAGTGAAATACCAACAATTCTGCATGTGTGCATTTTTGCTAATAACACACACATTAACTGTTCTGGGACTTCAAGTTCTTCTTGCTCATCAGTACGGAGGTCATATCTGGCTCTCGCCATCAGGAGCGTGTGAAGGAGCCAACCCGTGATAGATCGCTGCAGTTGAAACTATAGATTTTTTAATCAATGCTTTACTCCTGCGACACGGCCTGCAGTGGATACTGACTGATGTCAATCTGACGTGTCATGATTGCAGGTGGAACAGTTTGAATTTTTTTTTTACCTCACGCTATATGCGAACGTCCATCATGATTAGTTCCACCAGCGGCATAAAAAGATGGACGGCGCTTATACTTCTGCCTTTGAAATTTGATTCACAGCATCCTCGACAATTCTGCTCTGATTTCCTTTTACCTCTCTGAGAGGAGGAGGGATTACAGTATCAGCAGACAGATTATTTTAGGCGCTTTCAAAGTTAAAAGGCACATTATCCTTTAGGGTAAACCTTTAAGGAACTGCATTAAGCGTTTCCATTGACGATCAATAAGGTTTTATCTATCTATCTATAAAAATAATAGCCTAACAACAGGCTTTCTACATGCGTTTGTGACTTATCGTTTTCACTATTGTAACAGTTTTTTTTTTCATGTCTAAATAAGAAGGAACTGTCTCGCCTGCCGTTGATACAAAACTCTGCAGCAATAATTCTGACCCGTTCTAGTAGAAGAACTCACATTTCCCCGATCCTTTAAACTTTTCACTGGCTGCCAATTTCTTTCAGAATCAACTTTAAAATTCTGGTTCTTACTTTCAGTTCTATTCATGGTCAGGCTCCTCCTTAGATCAGTGATCTGATCCAGACTTACACCCCAGCTCGGGCTCTGAGGTCTGTGGATCAGAATCTACTGATGGTTCCATGCACACGGATCTACTGACTCTTAAGACATTTTTATTTGGGCAGGCTTTTTCCTTATTTTCTGGAACTCCTGTGTTTGTCTTATATGTGTCTTGGCCTTTTAAAGTATATATATTTTAACTGTGTATTGTTTTTGATTGTAAAAGCGCTTTGGTACTGTAATATTCTGTCATTTATATTCCCTTTCATCTCACTTCCTATTCTTATTATGAAGACCTGATCCCTTTCTTGTTTATTTCCTCTTGTGCTTCTGAGCTAATCGCCCTGATTTGTGTCATCTGTGTCTTCGTCTCACCTGATCACAGTTCCCCTTGATTGTTGTATGTTTAAAACACCTGAGTTATTGGTTTCATAACTTCAGGTTCTAAGAATTGGTGCGAAACCCTCTAACTGCTTCCCTACTGGTTTATCCTCGAAGCCCTGCCTCGTCTCTGAGAAAGCTTAATGAACTCACCTACAAGCTGGGTGCAGCCCACTTCCCCACCGCCCTTCCTCCTACTGAAAACTAAGCTGAGAAAAGGCGGCAGCTGGGCGACGCGGTTAAAGGGCTTCACACCCATTTGTAGAATCTGACTCCACCCTTGTGGTTGACGTACGCCACCGCGGTGGAGCTGTCTGAGAGTACTAGGATGGTGGACTGTCTCAGTTGGGGGAGAAGTGAAGCAGGACGTTGTGATTTGCTTTAATCTCTAGCCAGTTGATGTGTCTGTACACCGGTCTGTTCCAGACCCCGCTGGCATAGGTGTGACCTGAGCTCCCCAACATGTCAGAGATGCGTCTATGAACACCTGAGTGTGATGAAGGATGCAACCTAGTGGAGCTCTCCGCCTGAGGTTGGCCAGGGAGTTCCAAAACTGGATGTCCTGCAAAGGAAGAGCGGCCTTGGTCCCGCTTGGGGTCTCGCCGTGCGTAAAGGTGCCATGGTGCGTCGGTTGCATGGCGTTTCTCTGCCGCCAAATTTGACGCAATCCATGCTGCCGGTCTTTCTTGACAACGCTGTTGGGGAAGGAAGTGCCTCCCTTCAACATAGACATGTCAGATCCATTTTCGCTTACCTCATCAGCTGTCAAACCCTGTCGGACCTGCGCAAAATGTCAACACGGAAGTGAAAGTCAACACAGCTGATTAAGCCGATCTGGTGGAGATTATAGGAGAACTGGCTTGCTGGAGATCCTGATCTGGAATACGGGTCTTCATACACTGTCCTGTCATCAGGGGCGGTAGTTCCGCGACCTGGTAGGAACCCAGGATGGCGTTAAACCCTCAGTGCGTAATGGCCCCGGGACGGGCCTCTCCATGGCACTCCCGCCGAGACCGTGACACCAAACCTGGAACTGGCTGCATGTCTACACTCTTGAAAGGGAGGAAAACAGCCTCCGGACAACGGCAGCATAATGAGTTTCCGTATTCTTACCTCATCAGATGACGAAACCCACCGGGCCAGGCCAAACGTCAACAGGTAAGTGAAAGTAAACACAGCTCATTGAGCCGTTCTCGTGGACATCTGTATGCTGAGTTGAAAATGAGAAATTGCGGTTGGGATTCCCGACCTCTTATAGGAAGTTGGCTTAGCAAATGTTGAAGTCTTCCTTTCCAAGATGTATCAAGTCCCTTATCATGATAATATTACTTTGTAAAATTCTCACCCGTCTGACATCTCAGCAAACGAGGGGTTACGAGAGTGGAGTCCATTATGAATTAACGACGGTCTTCACTCGACCCTGCTTTAATCATGCCCCGCTTTGTTTATACAAGGGGTCCCTTGGAGGTGGAGACTTCCTGGATTGATGACATGCTGTGATAAACCACGATGTTTGACCAAGTGTAGCAGAGTGGGTGTGGTTATGGTAAACAAGATTGAATCCTCAGAAAAGCAAAGCGTTTTCAGTGGGCAGGGCTTAATATAATAATATAATACATATTAATGAATCTCTAATCAAGTTGCAAAGGATAATGCCTTCTTTTCCACTTAGTTGTTTCACATTAACAAATTTACCTACAACATTCTTTATATAACTATATAAATTGATGGGTTTCAATTTCCTAAACAAAGACTACCGCAGCATACGTACACAAGTGTTACACAACTGCTCTATTTGTAAACGTTGCTAGAGCACACAGCAATTACCAAGCCTGGCGACAATGGCCCTGGGACAGCGGCAGCTAGATCAAACATTTGTGCTAAATTAAAGTGCGGGTTATCACAGAAGACAGGAGTGTTTGATGTGCACAGATGAGATGCATTGTTATGGAAAATAGGCTTCTTATCAAACCATCCAGGACCCCGGAGCTCAGCAGCCCACCGCCTCATCTGCACTTGGTCGGAGGGACACATTAGTGCACGCAGACGGGGCGTCGGGGGTGACCCCTCGCAAACACACGTCCGCTCTCAAAATGTCACTCCGTCTCATGGCATCATTCGTCTCTTATCGTTGGCACAGGCTGGTGAACTGCCACCAGAAGGACTTGTAATGGCTTCCCGATATCAGAAGACGTCCAACTCACTTGCAAACGAACGATAGTAATAATAATATAGACCTTCATTATGTTGATGGAGAGCAAGAAATGGTGCTTTCTTTATGCTATGATGAGAGGCAGGGAGTCATATTAAAGAGAATTATGATCACAGCTCATCACTTAAAACGAGGAGAATAAAGGACAAACTTCAAAATGCAGATCCAATTTTTCTTCTAAATGAATGAAAGTGCAACATATCCAGTTTCATGAGTGAGTGATCTGAGAGTGTGTGAGACGTGTCGTTTCCTCTCTGCAGTTAAAAGACAATATATAAGTCGACACATTTTTGAAGCCTTTCTTAACTAGTGATGATCTGATGAAGCTTCATGAAGCATCGTGAGGATATTTAGAGCTCAGCAGGTTGCACCCTCCGTTTGAAAATGACGTGAGGTTTTCATTACAATAAAGCAATAGCACAGAAAGAGTGCCATCTAGTGGCTTCTAAAAATAAGGACTTTTCTCAGCTCTGGAGTTTTACCCAGAAGGGTTGTGTGCGTTGAGGAACCTACAGGTGTCGTCAATTACCCGATCCTCACATGTGGAGCTTGATTGATGTCCAGCAATTTGACATTTCATATTGATTTGTTTATCACATGGCATGACCAACGTTTTTTCAAAATGTTTTCTTTAAAAATACATATTTAAAAAAAGCAACAACTGCCCAAATATTTAATTTCATTTAAACTTTAGTCACATTCATTGAAAAAAGAATGACTGTGTGACTCTACAGTGGCTGAAATCATGTTTTATTTTCCTGATGGTTTTTTGGGTGGAATTGTTTATTCTTTTTTTTTTCATTCTGACTTTTTGACGTTTCACTCAATTACAAATCCTATTTTTTTGAATAAAACAATTGTTACTTGTTGTTCTGAAATAGCTTTTAAAAATAGCATTTCTGGTGGAAACTTATTTCTTATAAAATTGTTTTGCCAAACATCATTTCCTCTGCAGAATATTGCTTCTCCTCTCAATGAACTCCAGTGAAACCTCGGGTCATGTTCAAATATGTGTTTTCCTGTTGTGTACATGCATTCATGAAATGAAGGCCAAGCACTTGTGTCCTGAAAATGTGAAGGCACATCTTGAAAACGGTATGAGATGCAAAATAAACACTTGAAAATTAAACATAGTGTCAACATTGAGATTTCTATCAAGGTCTATGTTGTCGTCTAGTTTAACTATTTATTCGTGTGCAAAACAAAAGGAAGATGTTCCTGCCATCATTGGTTTTTACTGCCAATTTAACGTCATATTGTGCTCCAGGATGTCGTTGTGAAGAAACAAACAATCAAACAAAAAAAAAAGGGATCTCATGGAATATTCATTATTGTCGGGAGGGTGCAGCCAAGCAGAAGGAGTTTTGGATGGTGGAAAGTAAAGACAAGAGAAGCAGCAGATGGAGTTTGTTGAGTGACTGTGGAGCTCACAGTGGGAAAACTAATCTATAAGTAATAATGTAAAGCTAACAGCAGCTGTTGACGTCTCACTCACAAAATAAAACAAGCATTACTAGCTGACATTGAAGTCATCTTTGAGGTCATACATTCAACTTTTCATTGAGTAGTTAAATACATGTATTATAAAACACATTCACTCGATTTTTTTTTTTTTAAAAACCATATAATACGAGCTTTAAACGGAAGTCACCTTTGATGAAAGAAACAATGGTGTGACATCTCACTTCCGCGCTCAAGCTATGGACACATTCATTATTCACTCTTTCCATTTCTGTACACGGAATAAAGAGTTGAAGGTTCAATTATTACCCTAATCATGTTATTTCTACAATAAGAAAAAATTGAACACAGAGTTTTAATTCTTTTTATCATTAACTATAATCGCTGGATTAATAGGACTCTAGAAAGGCACTCTACAAATATTACTTACTTACTAACTTACTTATCTTCCTGAGAATCCCAACATCCACTGCATAAATGGTGGTTGAATCCCAGATTACTGTTCCTGTTTGAACAAGTCTAAAATATTTATTTGAAGAAAGAAATAACTCCTGACTGAGGTGAAGCTATTTCGGGAGCATGTTTGTCATTTCTCTCTTTCTCCAGTGAAAGTATTTGGATCCACCCTAAACTCTCACTACTTTAAAATAAATACTTGCAATTAAAACTATGTTTTTAACAGCAGATGTAAAATCATTTTGCATTAAATATGAGCCTTCCATCATCCCATTAAGACATAGATACTGGAAAAATCATTAGCTTTAGCTCTTGTCTACTCTTTATTTAAATAGGACATATTTAACTCATTTTTTTCCGACATGTCGTTTAGATGCTTTTCATTAGTTTGTACTTGCTCATGTGTTTTACTTAAACAGTCATAAAAAAACACCAGAGAATCATCATGAAAATGGCTCATAAACCAGTAAATTGAATTGTTCTAATAAAGCAAGAAACAGACAGTAAAAGGCTTTAGGCACCGCACAGGTGGCGACCAGAATCACTTTAAAGCCTCGTCTCAAAATACATATTATAACGCTAATGAAGTTTTGATGGCGGGATCGTAAAGTGAAATGAAATCACTCATTCTTATGTGCTGAATACCTGTATGAACACAAAAAACACCTACAGTACAAACTCATCAAGGAACGACATTATGTGAACGGATAAAAAACAATCTCACCATGTTGCTGAACCAGCATACAATTTTTTGGATCACTCAGGCATCTTCATAAGTCAAGAGTCACATGCTAATTTGACTTTGGGAGAAAATAAGCTTGTCAAAATAAAATGGCTTTTAGTTAAGTTAGAATCAATAAAACATAAATTATGCATTATACATATACATATACATCATGGTCCATTACCAATCCCAGCTAAGTGTCGTGGGCCTGTACTATATTATATGTTTATCTCTTTTCTGTTCTTAAAAATCAATCAAATATAAATTGTATCCATTAGTCCCAACAGGATAACGTTTTAAAGAATCTTCGTTATCGACTTAACGGAGCAAACCATGGTCTTAGACATTTGCAGACCTTTAAAGCCCAGCTGTGATTTTAAAGACGTTTCAGAGCATTTTGAACATGTATTCTTGCTGCTCCAGCCTATCAACTTACTACTGAAACCAAAGGGAAACATTTGGTTTACACTCATCAGATGAAAAATAATCTCTAGCACATGTTTTGATGTACTTTACAAATAAAAAATAGATTAACCATTTCAGTGTTTGCACAAGAACTAGATGCACCATGCAGAAATAAAAGAAAAATAATAACATTACTTGTGTAAAGGATAACCAAAACAATCAAATTGAAAGAAAGCTGGTAGAGAAATAGGCCAGCATTTATTTGACCAGTTGTGAAACTAGTCCTATGATGGCAGTCAACCAACACCACAATTAATCTTTCCATCACTATGAAGAGGGCAGACAGATTTACTTTCTCATTAGGGATGATCAAGAAACGGTTGCTGTTCTTATTCATTTTGATTCTTGGCATCCCAAGACAGCCTAAGCCTCTTCACAAGAATCTCTAGTCAAAACCAAAGTAACTCTAATAATATTTTACATAAAAAACTCTCCTGGCTTCCTTGATGACATCTTGGTGCCTTGTAGTCTTATTTTAAACTCACCCTCAGTTCGACTAATGGTTGGGATTATTTTAACAGTCATTTCCTTTTTACAGTTATAGGCAGAACATCTAAATCCATTTGAAGGTCAAGAAAGACGCAGTTTTCTTCGTCCAAAAAGACACACTTAAAAACATCTAAACCGCTCATCTGTAACGGCCATCTTGTAATGACACCTCGACGAGAAGAATTGTTCAGAAAAAAAATGAATCAGTGTATATTTTTAGATTGTTAGCTACAAGGCTAACATTCTACACAGACAGGAAACTCTTACAAGGTAAGTATCGTGAGATCTCACAGTGTCTACTGTATTTGAGTCAAAATCCAAGTGATTCATGTTATCCTTTTATGCATGTCCCCATATTTTTCTTTACAAACAATTCCTCTTGTCAAGGTTTCATTAAAGTGGGACAGTATAAAGATGTTTTTAAGCGTGTATTTTTGGAAAAAGAAAAGTGAGCACCATTCACCACGATCAAATGTACATGCATTTCTGCCTATAATTTCAATGACAGACGAATAATTCTGAAAATAATCCCAACACTTAGTCCACGAAAGGGGCATTCATATTCTTCTGTCTGGTCTGCTGGGATTCTATCCTTGTCGGGATCAACAAGAAATCAGATCACTTATACTCGCAAAAACGTCGGGACCATGTGCTCTGTCGCCCCCAGGTGGTTGCTATAGGTCTGATTGCATAGTCCAGCAACGTGTCTCTAGACATGAGCGGTGTATGTTCAAGACTGTACAAACGTGTGTTTGTCTCCTCAAAAAAAATATGGCTTCACTATTAAATATTTACAAAGCTAAACGTAAGTGTGTCCTCACTTTCTGTGCCCACTAGATGTCACTCTCTAGGAATCTATATTAAATCTCTTTGAGTTTCACACTTCCAGTTCCATTTTTGGAGTATTTATTTGCCTCAGTGTATTCCTGAGCATATGGTTGGCAGAAGCTCCTTTTCTTTTTAGATTCCTGTGTTAGAAGGTACTTCCAATAAGCAATGTAGAGTTCCAGGTAGTGTTCTATTTTTATCTCTGGCACGACGACCCAGTTTGTCAGTACAGACTAGCTGTCGCGCCGTCAAGCCAAATTACAACACCTAACTAATGAGAAGTACGGATAATACAAATTGTTATTATGAGAGCATGACATTGATTGATGTGAAATTCTTTGCACATTTTATTTTTAATAATTAAAAAAACAGTTGAATTTAGAATTAAAGTTAGATGCATACAAATTAGAAACCACAATTGTTAGACCAATAAGAGTTGTATAGAAGCACATTTTCTAGTTTTATTTCGCTCTCATGAGTGTCCCTTGAATTCATTAAAAGGGCTGCAATTGGTCCCCGGGCCACACTTTCCCTGGATTTCCTTGAGTTGGTTTAACAACAGTTCACTTGTATGTTCTCTTAAGTCAACCTTGTGTATGAGTGTTAGCACCTTCGGACAACTATTGGCTTTGCACTTAAGCTTCACTCAAGTTTGTTACCATTTTGATATTTTCACCCTTTTACGTCCCAACAAACACTTAGTGATGGTCTGATGAAGATTCATGAAACAGTGTCATGTTGTTTAGACATCAGTAGGTGGCGCCATACGTTTAAAAATGATGTGATGTTTAATTAAAACAGTTGTTCAAAACAAAGGAAAATAGTGTAGAGACTGCCATCTAGTGGACTCTGAGAATAATGAAACTGCTTCATGAGGCTTCATCAGACCATCGCTACAAACAGTATTTCCGCTAATAAATAAGAAACACAGAGTCAGTATATTAAAATCATTTATTGTGCTCCAGAAGAGTAATTATTATTTAACCCGAAAAAAAGACAGGTGACAAAAATCATGTACATTACAAATGCCAGACCAGCTCCCGCACAGACCCCTGTTTCCCACCATGTTGGGAGGACGAACCCACTGCAAAAGAACCCCCAAAGAAAAGAACCTCTCTGGATGATGGTGAGGTTTGGCGGTTGCTTCGTTCGCAGTGATCTGAGGTTAGAGGAATAACACAAAGCGTTACATTCATTTGCAGCGCTTGTTTGACACGCTGGAACAGAAGATGAAGGTTCCATCGATGTCAGCTCAGATGGCAGAGTCCAGTCACTGTCGAAACAGAGACTGCTGGGAGATGGAATCGTGTGGTTCATCCCGGTTGGAGAAAACAGTTTGAGGGCGCACATGTTTAGCTTGAGTTCTGAGTGTGGATATCAGACCTAATCCGGTAGAGTGTGTTTGTAAGTTGAAGTGCATTAATGCTCAGCTTGACCTTCCTACTGTCTGACCATGAATAATGAAAAAAAGAACTGTGACAAAGAATAGAACACTCGTCCTTTAAATTTGTGGATGAAACCTGACAATCGCGTCATCGCGAGTCCCAGATAATTTATGTAGGTAACCTTCAGTGCATCTGAATGTGAAGCATGAATAGTGGACCGATGAAAATGTCCTTCTACGAGCTTTTATATAGTTTTCCTTAAGACTACTGTATCATTTTGATGAGAAAGCTAATGTTTTCTTTGCTCTCTAGATTAGAAGTGTTTTAGTCTGTTTAGCTGTTGTGTATCTTTGAAAAGAGAAATACTACTAAATAATACTCTATGGTAGATAAAGCAAAGAAGGAATTATAATTGTCTAAATTTGTCAGCTTCAAGTTAAATGAAACATTTACTGAAATAATCACTATTTTATTTTCAAAGGAATGAGAGTTATAAGTTACATCTTAACACTATAGATCCTCCAAGTCTTCTGATAAAGAAAAATATAACCTGATCTCTGGATGACAATTTATTAATCTCAGGCTTGTTCGCAATTCATTTTTGGATTAAGTCCAGCAAATAAAAAAAAAACCTGATAATGACTGCAAATGAAACCTTCCATAATTCTGTAAATCATTCATGAAACGCTGACGTCGGAACAATGTTATGGTAGAAATGATTCGTGGTCGGAGTCTTCATTCACTCTTGACCAGATGTTGGTCTGTGACACCTTTTATCAGGATGCAGTTAGCCACAGCAGAGGGGCTTTTGTAGAGGCTAACAAAAAGACTAAGCCTATTATTTTGAATGACTGCAAAGTGCCGAGCGAGCACGCCAAACGGGACAGGAGTTATTCTCACAACACATATTGAAGAGAAAACAGTGAGACAAGCGTTTGGCTTGCTAAAGAGCACCCCTTGCACCAGAGGACATTTATACATCCGAGCACAATGGGCTTGCCATCCCTAGTATTCCTCTCTTTGATTCAGCCACCAGATCCATCTACAGATGGATGACGCGCTGTGACTCCGGTGGCTAACATTGTTAGTCGCTACAGCTCCACTGACCTAAAGATGTTAGCAGACAGCCCTGCAGAAAAGGAAAAGGGGGGAACCATTTTGCTAAACTCAGATTAAAAGATCAGACAGGCGAGAGTTGGACAAGAAAGCAGGGTCACCGGGAGAATTGGTAGCTCTTTAAAGTGAGGTAAAAGTAAGCTGACAGTGTCTCTTTTCTGCCATGGGAGTACAATTTTGTCTTTCTCTCCCATTATCTGTCTGCAAGAGGGATCTACCTGGACTATGAAACTTAAAAAACAGATCACAGAAGACTCACTCCTTCCCGGTCAGTTTCATTTTGATCATTTAGCGTTGGAGCAACATTAGTCACATATAAATACTCATCATACAGATGCTGAGAAATCAACAAGCTATGAGATTCACTTCTACTTTTGCGTCATTGTCATACTAAAGCACTTCAAAATCTCTCATCCGCCTTGTAAAAGAAACATCGTACAAACAGAACAAACAGTGCAGGTACTTACTTTTGTGGTGGTCCAATAGGTAGAATAGCAAAGAACAGAGATTTTTTTTTTCATCGGATGAGTTGGACTGATACAGTGTCATGTGATTTTAACCACTATCAAAAAAGTAGTAACAACACACAGAGTACAAAACTAGTCCTCATACGCTCAGCTCCACCCAAGCTATTTCAGTTCACGCAAGAAGATGAACTACAGCCCGGCCCCTCGTCTGCCGCTTCCTCCTCGGTGGATCCATCACTAGGACCTCTGCTTCCTGTGGTCCACCATGTGTTCCCTGTAATCCCGTCAGGACTCATCTGGAATAGCTCCAATGCAAGAAGAGGGTGTAAATGATTCTCAATAATGACATAATCAGCCGAGCAGCCATCAAGCAGATAAATTGTCATGCGCATCGTGCTAAAATATCCAATTATCCTTTTTAATCTTCCAGCTCTCTGTGTTCAAGTTGACAGGAAGCCAGCAGGTAGATCCTCTTCTCTCACTGGTTGAGTTCTGGGAGAACATCAGCGGTTCAAACCCCCGACAGAGAAGGGTCTGAACAACCTTGGTGCTTAATGTACAGATAGATATTCAAATATGTTCTATACAATAAAATTGTTTCTGATCCTCAAAAATAAATGATGGTAAGTGTCTTCGATATGTCCCCGCAACCCCTTCCAATCGTCCGTGGAGCACACAAATAGTTTTTTTTCCGAAGCTTTTTTTTTAAGCCATATCTTACATTGCCCCTCAGTGGTGATGCGAGAGCGCCCCGCTTGTTTACACATCCGTCGGTAACTTCAGGGCAGCGCCACACCAGATCGGTTTGCTTTTGTTTACAAAGAGCTACGGCCTCCTCCTCCCTGAGGCGTGTCGAATGCTCCGTTCTCCACCTACATAAAACCGCTGAGATGTTTTTTTTGTCAGTGGATCTGAAAGGCAGAATCCATTCTGAGAAACAAAAAAAAGAAAAAAGTAGTTCCATGTTTGCTACAATATCCAGAAAGAACAAACAAAAACATGTCAAAACTTCAAAATCCTCTTCCTATTTTTTGCTATTTTTTTTTTTAAACGGTTGTACTTTTAAATCCTCTCATCTTATCTTCTAATAAAACTCGCTATTGACTCCAGGTTCCGGCCGGTCATAAATCCAACGAGCTACTCCATCCTTGTGTATTCCCACGATCCAGGATACTCCAGTCTGGTCTGTCCGTTCTTGACAAATCTGTGTTGGACTATAATGTCTGCAGCAGCCGTCTCAATAGTCAGTCCAGCCAGGATCAGCAAAAGGGCTATACCCGAGTGGTGGAGTGTGAGTGGGGATGCGGGTGGGGCAAGGTGTTGTTCTGCCCACTGCTGGGATACGTGTTAAAAGAGTGCAGTGTGGTGAGTCCCCCCATAGTGCTGGGGATCATGGTTATTGTATTTGGCGTCATGAGTGGGATGTCATCTGGTGAGCGCCTCATGGCCAGAGTGTAGTCCGGCGGGCAGGCAGTTCTTAGAAGCACGTCGTGTGGGTGCAGGGAATCCCCAACTCCCCTGCAGTCTCGGTCCAAATCGGAATGCTGCTTCATCTGCAGAGACATGATCTCCTCCTCCTGGGTGTGGGCCAGGTCATTGGTGGCACTCCTCTGAGGACTGCAGCGTCTGTGGACGTCGTGCCGGCGCTTGTCCTTCTTGTAGTAAAGAGCGGCGAAGGCCAGAATGTTGAGGAAGAGCAGCGAAGCTCCGACCGCGATGGTCACCGACAATTCAGTGGAGTAGTCTCGCTGGTCCACCAGGTGGGGCTGGTTGTGTCTGTCCTGGGTCTCAGTGGGGAACGGAGTAGGGTAAGGCTTCTTGGTTACCAAGACCTTGGTCTTCGGTGTGCGGTTAGTAGCCTCTGCTGACGGGACCTGTGAACAACAAAAAACAAAACCTTTGGTCATTCCGTGAACAACTTCAATGTTCAAGTAAGGTACTTAAAAGGTTGGAAATGTTGTCAAAGGCGTCTTTGATATATTAGGTTAGATAGAACTTTATTGATCCCCCAGATTATGTTGTTCTGACTGATTTTGGCCCTTCTGATTTTTACATCCTCATGAGTTTTCCTGGATTTATTTGAGCAATATCAAGCTAGCAATGTATTTTATTCAATTACTCCTAATAATAAAAAGGCGGTGTTGCACCTTTATTTCTGTTTTTATTGAATCCTAATGTCGGTGTTTATCAAAGGATACTGTTTATGTCTTAAAAATGTACACAATCGTTGACGCAGTTGTTCTATTTTAGGTACTGATTCTAACTTGATCACAGAGCTCTTTTTGGGCTCAAAATAACAGCCATGAACTGCCTAGTTGGACTTGTTGATATCCACCTGATATATTGCCGTTATTAGACAGTTTAAAATGGTTGTAGATCCAGCTTCCTTGCTTTGGGTCCAACCTGTTGTCATACATAAGCTGCATTCATGGTTTCTAGTTTGTGTCTTGGTGAACACACACTCTTCTATAAAGTTAGACTTTATTTCAGTGCTAGTTATTTCAGCCGTAAACAGTTGCTGGCTCATTTTGATGGACACTCTTCTCTATGATCAAGGTGGAGCAGAAAGAGAGGTCCCTCACCTTGGTGGTAATGGGGACGAGCTGAGTGACTTCATTGAGGCTGTGCAGATGAGGTACCAGCTCCAACCACAAGTTCACCTGTTGGAAAAAGGAAGGAATGGTCAGTTTATTTAAAAAAAAATATATATATATATATGGAAAATATTGGATCATGATCCATTTATGTTTTTTTTGTGTGGAGAGTGATCATGTGATACATAACAACAAAAACCTTTGTTTGTTTAGATTTATTGTCTCAAACTTTAGGTCCTTGGGCCAAATACGACCACCAAGTAATGTGTGTAATGTTCATGTCGATACTGTGAGCGAAGAAGATGCCAGTGTTCAAGATAAGACAAGGAACAGAGATTATTTATGTCGACAATTATACAGAGACTTCCAAAGAGAGTAACAGTGATGTCAAAGGAAAGGACATGATGGGAGACTTTGGTGAAGGCGAACAAACAAAGAGATCATTGAGATACATCGGGAATCCAAGACTAAAAGGACAATAATGAGACTCATATTTTTTGTTTGGTTAATCTACCATTTTATCACCCCCTGATGCCACTGACAAAGAATGTTGGCCCCTTTTTTGATTGGTTTTAAAACCCCAAATGTAGATAAACTCAACTGCAAACCACTAATATTCAATACATAAATACTTTTATTGCAGTGACTCTACGTTATTTTGACACTGACACTCTGAAAAATAGCAATAAAATGTATCACATGGCTACATAAAAGCTCCTGAAAGAGTACACATATGACAGTCAGCGACAACTCCTGACAAAGATTCCAACCCTCCCTATAATTGCTGCATCATTTTTACATGTAAATCATTTTGACTCATCAAGTTAAACATTGAATCTTAATGGTAACAATAAATTATGCAGAGCAACAACAGGGAATATTGATTAAGACTTCCAACTCAGTGTCAGACAGAAGTGCTGTAAGACACTAGACGACTCTCCCAGGGGAGCTGTGGAGCTAACATAACGCCACTGTTTTTTATCTTTTGATGTTCCCTTGTAATGACATGAAATGCAAGGATTCTCTTGATACTAATACAACGGCTTCACCGACTACTCGTCTGTCACCGTAATGCTCCCACAATGCTCACCTGCGTTCATCCGGCAAAAGACGAAAGACATTTATTTTTGGAAAAAGGCTTCACAGTTTGAAACAAAACATTTCTAAACTAAATAGATATACTTTACAATATTTCAGTGGCAGTAATTCTTCTTTTACTATCTCTCTATATGGTAATAATGGTATTCAATGATTGGAGAAACATAAATCTAAAGGACCGAAATCTAAAGAAAATTCCTCAAGAACAGTCATGAATACCAACACTTGATATTCACGAAAATGATGATTTTAAAAACACTACCTTGTTGGCTCTGTAGTGCTCTTTGACCCGAGGCTTCAGGCCTATGTGCAAGTAAAGCTGGTCTTTCTGGTTGTAGCGCGTCCATGCCACTTCTTCAAAGCGGTTGGGTTTGGTATGGATGAACTTGGTGTCCTGGGGAACAGGCTGGTTTGGATCCCTGAGACAGAATTAGAAGATATTCCATTATCAAAATATAAAAAAAAAAAAAATGTTTTCTTTAAAGCATAAATGAAATTTTGGTTGTGTGACCTTGCTCAAGTGCACAGGAACTACTGGACCATAACAGTTCATCACAACCGCCCTTATTATACATTTTTTAATTTTGACCAAGGAGTTAAAACTCCCAGAGGCTCATCAATGTAATTAGGAATACACTGAGTTTCAGAGGTTTGAACCCTGCGGCATGAAAATGTAATCAACTGTCTTAAGAGATATTACACCTGATAGAATTTAGGTAATTGTTAGAAAGCCTCTATGGGCTGAACTTCCATCACATTCCTTAGATAGTTAATGAGAATAGCAATGAAAGGCGACACATTCTCCAAGAAAAAATAAAATCCTGCTTAAGCCTTAACCTGTGTTATATGTTTAACCCAGAGGCCACATAAGGGATACCACAAACATGTTTGTTTTTAGGCCCCCAGGTCACCTCCACCCTAAGATAACACAATGGTTAAAGACAAAGTGAGTCTTTTCAGTCAGTCAATGATCCGAACACCAAATACAAACACATTGAAATATATATATATATATTTTCATTTTAATGAATCAGCTTTTACTATATACATAAAAGAGATTTATGTTGGTTCCATGTGGAGCACCAGATTGGGACAATGGGGGTGACCAAAGGTATGTATAGTTTTATCAAATATCCTTCCCCAGCTCTGGTAAAGAAATAGCATTTTCCAGGACAGTTGCATAACATCTCTTGGTGTCCTTGGAATGCCCTCTCTTATTTTAATATTTTTAATAGATTTAATCATCTTTAGATTGAAGGTATGCAATAAAAGTCAGCAGTTCTGATTCTTAAAATATATATTTTTATTTCAATGCATTAATTCAAAACAACATAGTTGTAAAGTATTTGATTCTACACCTACCCAAAAAAAAGGAATGGTTCTGGTAGACCAAGAACTTAAATCTAATAATATTGTTTGAAATATCTGGACGTTTAGCAGTGGGTTTGATAGCCAGAATGTCCCTCGTCTCTCAAAGGATAGATAGAACATTTCTTTAAGGTAATGATATTTAAAAATAACTTTCAGACATCCCAAAGAATAGAAAGGAAATAGTGATTGAACATTTTTTAATCAAGTGAGCATTCGGTAATCTAGTCCATTAAGTAAGCAATCTGTACTTTAAAGTCAGTGAGCAGTGATGGAGACTCACTGAGAGCCAGTCAGTGCCTCATTGTCTCAGAGTGGCATATGGAGCTAGTCAGAGCTCATCAGCAACACACTTTACCATTCAATTTGGAGGCATACGGTAAATCTCCCAGGTACCCGGCATTCAATGTCAATCTTGGATTATATAGGTAGGTCATTAGTGCCTCTTAGTTCCCCGCAGGGCTAGTGGGCAGTGCACTGGAAAAAAAGGGTTCTGGTTATTCTCTCATATACTTAACAATTAAAAGTGTCTTATTGCTGCAGGCCACTGTGGGGGCACCAGCAGACGCATTTCAACATAGCTGCTAATTATGCAAAATGGTTGGATTTATAAAGCTTAAATAAGCATCTGGTCTGTCATTATTCTTTGTGCATCGTTGTTAAGCTCTAGCCCTTTCCATTGAGACAAGGCATATAGATGAGTAAAAGCTGACAAATAACAATCTGCTAATGCTGGGTTTTAAAAATGTTGTTAGTGGCTAACAAATACTACTGCTCTACTGGGCCAGAACAGGGTTGATTATATATATTTTTTTAAACTTGGACCATTGGGAAAATATGAAGTCAAGTGAATAACAACTTGAAGAGCAGATAAAGAAGTAAGTAAGTAAGTAATTGTTATTTGTAAAGCGGCTTTCTAGACCAGGGTCACAAAGTGCTTTAACAAAACAAAAACAATAAATAGTTAAAATATATACTTTAAAAGATCAAGACACATAAGACAAACACAGGAGTCCTAGAAAATCAGGGAAAGGTTTCACAAATAAAAATGTCTAAAGATGTTTCTTGTAGGAGTCAGTAGATCCATCAAACACAGAGGGAGAGGAAGATCATTTCAAAGCTTAGGAGCAACAGTCTGGAAGGATTTCTCTCCACTGGTCCGGAATCGTGTGCACATAACAATCAGTAGATTCTGATCCATAGACCAAAGATCCCGAGCGGGTGTGTAAGTGTGGATCAGATCACTGATGTAAGGTGGAGCCTGACCATGAATAACTCTGAAAGTAAGTAACCATAACTTTAAAAATGGATCCTGAAAGAAACTGGCAGCCAGTGAAGAGTTTTAAAGGATCTGGGAAATGTAAGTTCTTCTACTAGAGCTGGTCAGAATTCTCACTGCAGAGTTCTGTATTAACTGCAGGCGAGACAGCTCCTTCTTGTTTGGACACGGAAATAAACTGTTAAAATATCCAAACGAGAAGACACAAATGCATCTATTATAAGCTCCAGACATAATTTTCCTAAATTTAGAGATTTTTCTCAGGCAGTTTTCTGCAGTGTTGTCCTAAGAGACATGTCTTTGTCAAATACAACACCCAGGTTTCTCAGACTGAGTTTGACAGACTGGCCTAAATCACTCAAGTGTTGACTCAACCCTGGAACCTTATCATCAGAGGCAATAACCAAAGTTTAAGTTTTGTCCACATTTAGCTGCAAAGTGTTTTCACTCCGCCACTGTTTGATTTCTAGCAGGCAATTAACTAAGCTATTCAGCTTCTGGGGCTCAGTTGGATCAAAATAGCACTAGAGCTGAATGTCATCAGCAAAAATTATGAATGATTTTACCCAGGGGAATCAAGTGCAGCAAAAACAATAAAGGACCCAAAACAGAACCTTGAGGGACTCCACACCACAGATCCGCTAATTTAGACTCATTTGATTTGAAGATACACTGAAACTGCGCCATTAAAGGTGTGGAAATGTCCCTTTACATAGCAACATGCTTTGTACAGTATAGTAGTGTAATATTAAGCCAGCCACTGAAACATGTACCTATGATACTGACCAATAAATGTATGATGAGAAAGATGGTCTGGGAAAAGCTGGAATATTTGAAATAGTGGTTGTGTTATGTACCCTGTTTTGGCAAAGTTTGTCCAGTAGGTCATGACCACGGCGCTGAGCATAACATCATTCTTGGAAAAGTTGCAAGGGAACAGCTCAGTGGGTCCAATCATGGGCAGCCCAAAAACATATGGGATCTCGTCTCCATGGGCTGCATCTGCCCAGGGTGGCACCTGTTGAACAAAAAGGCTTTTAGAATTATCCTCAATACATGAGGGTTACCAAAGGTGACTTTACCTGTTCGGTCTGGCAATGGTGGTAGAAGGCATAGAAGTAGGTTGGGGATCCAAAGCTTGAGTGCAAATCTGCCGTGGCAACAGCAGGCGCAACCCACTGGTGGTCAGTGAAAAGAGCTAAAAGTGTTTTCCGACGAGTCTCTGGGTTGTGCCTATCCGCCCAGTCTGTGTACATAAACTTTATCGTCTCTCTAAGAATGTCTTTGCCCTCCGGGTAGCCATAAAGATCATCCACGAAGCTGGACACGGCATAGTCGAAATCATTGGCCTGGACGCCATTCTCGTTGTCCACGATTAGTTCCACAAACTTTAGGCCTTCACCCTGGTTCACGCCGAGCATAATGTCGTAGTTCAGGAACTCACCTGCAGAGGTGAGAGATGTCATTAAAAACAAGGCATTTGTGGTTAAGGTTAATTGAGAATCACTTCACTGCACCTTGCTCCATCAGTATCTGGGGATCATCTGGGATGACATCACCATCGATGACAGGCCCAAAGGCAATGTGGTAACGGGCCGGCTGGATGTCCTGATCCACCAGTTCTTTGAAATGTTTTTTCTGGAGACAGGACACAAGTTCCACGGTGTCCTCCAGGTTACATCCCACTTTACGAGCCAGCATCCGGGCGTACTTTGCAGGCTGGAAACTGACCGCCCAGCTGGACAGAGCTGTGCCACTCTGTGCGATGGCCCTCTGAAACAACCCTGGAGACGATGCACAGCATGATGAATGGATATGGCCTCACTGATGTACATTAATATGCTAATATTTCATTATTAATTAATCAGACATTGGTTAGTATACATAAGGCTTGGAAAATTGTAGTCATTGTTTCCCAACTCTTAGATTTGCTAGATATAGCAGAACCATCCACTCAACTTTTGGTTTAACAGATTTTTTAGTGGGTTTGTTGTTGTTACGGAGTAGCACATTGCTAAAACAGTATTTTGAATGTTTCTACTGGAATACATGATAGTTTTCGTAATATTAAATAAAAAGTTATATATGTATCTAAAATGAATTGCTAACAGTGTTCATTTCTGGCCTAGCGTTAACTTGCCAATCAGAGTTTTAACGATAAAATAAAAATCGCATTCAATTATTTCAACTATCAAAATATAAATAACCGTAATACTTGGCTTCACCATGATTGCACAACAGTATTATTCACAAGTATTTTTTTAAGAAAAAAAAGCGAATTGTTGCTACCTTACTTTGTTTGTAATAATCCACCTTTAAATATCCTGATGTTAATCCGTAGTGTGTTTTTCTTCTTGTGTGTTTTTATTTTTTTATTTTATTTTATTTTATTTTATTTTATTTTATTTTATTTTATTTTATTTTATTTTATTCTGTTAATAGTGTTATTTTTTAAAATTGTAAATCATTTGTATATTTTTAAGATCGTTTTATTTTATTATCTCTTTTATTATTTCTTTTTTTCCTTGCACTTTATTCTCATTGTGCTGTTGTAAAAGTGTGTTTCCCCTCTGGGGATGAATAAACGTATTCTGTTCTATTCTATTCTATTCAAATTGAACTCATCCTCTTAGTGGATGGATCTTGACATAGTGTGTGCATCTTCTTTTTTATTAAAGGTAATTTGAATTGTGTACTGTGTGTCTTTATCGCCATGTTTACTTAAAACAAAAATATTAAAATGGTAGTGGTACGCCATGGGCTTTACCAAGCTAAACTGAGTTTACTAGTTTGTTTTATTTAACTCCATTAAGCCCAAATAAACATTCTTCCTTTGATCCATTGTTTGTTTTATTATACTTGGAGTAGATTTAACATTTTAACCAGAAAGCTGTCTGATATTTGACAACATGATCATTTTATAGGTGGCCAGAGGTGGCCTCGATTTTTGTGTTGCGAAAATAGTTTGTTATTCTAAAGCTCACTATCAAATTCAATTAAAGTACTGTGGAGTTTATGTATGTATAGTAAGCCAGCGCCCTTCATTCCCGCCACCCAACTGGACATCCCAGGTACCTTTGGTGGAGTTGCTCCAGCGGTTTCCTTCCGAGTAGTGAGACAGTGTGAGCAGGTTTACGCATGACGCTCCAGCTCCCGAGCCAAACACAGTGATACGTAACGGATCCCCGCCAAAGGCTGCAATGTTTTCACTCGTCCAGCGAAGAGCCTGGATCTGATCCAACAGACCATAATTCCCTTTGGCTGCCTGGTCACCTGTACTCAGGAAACCTGTGAGACACAACACAACGAGACAGCCGTGAGCTTCCCAGTTCCCATCACAAAAAAAGTTGTTTATCTTACGAGACAACAATACTAAACCGCCATCAGAAAGGATTTCATTTCTATTTCCCAGCATCTGAACTGATCTAAAAGGTGTGGGTTTGTGCCTGAATATATGAAAAAAAGGTTCTAATATAAAATACTCTGTGTAATGTAGAGATCCACCCACAAAATAAGTGTCTGCTTAAAAATCGTTTTCTTTCATTTTTGACATGCATCTATAATTTATCCAGAATTCATAGCAGCCCCCTGCAGCGATATTTGGGTCAAAGCCTCCACATGAGAATGCCTGGGGCCATCTTAGGTCCACTGCCTCCCTCAAATCCAATTTACCTTTGATACTAAAATGGTTTTCGAATACATTTCCTTCCTCATGAATTTAAAAGCACTTATAAAGCTTTGCGCCTCATTTTGTTTCGCCGTCTGAAAAGTCCAGATCGCAGGGACGCCACTTTCATTTTTCATGTATTTTCTTGCTGTCTTTTTAATTAAAAAAAATACCTGTCGTGAGATAATGAGCCAATTTGTCATTGCAGGAGCAAAACCAACACGTCGGGCTGTTCAAAATGTGCTGCACTAACAAATCCTATTACCCCCGAAGAGCCTCTTAAAATGTACTTGTGCTAAATAGAACACAGACAGAACGTTGGCCAACACCACTTTCTGGGGGAGAATAGATTCCACATGAAAGAGGGCCTTTCGACTATACTTTCACTTTTTTCCTTGCTAACTGATTTTTTTTAGTTTGTAAGAAATCCAAGGCCACATAAATTCCTTGTCTTCTATCATAGATTCATCAACTTGTGAGTATGGTTACAGACGGTGGCCACCCCGAAGGTGTAGGAAGTCTCATTTCTCATCTAATGGGAAAAAAAAAAACTCCCTTTGCGTAAATGCTCCCATACAGCTTTTATTCTGGGCAAGAAATTGTGCTAAAATAAAAAGAGATTAAATAGTGATTGGATGATGAAGCTTCAGGAAGCGTGCTGAGTACTTTTAGAGTCCACTAGATGTCACTCTCTGCGCTATAATCCTTTCGCTTTTAACCATTTTAATTCATTTTCTAAAGCAAACATTTATACAATTGATAAGGGATTTAGGTTTAGGTGACCTATGGCGCCCTTAAACAAATGTGTTTGTGGTATCCATTGTGTTGTCTCTGGATCAAGGTGAACAACCTCCCTGGCTTTAATAAATACATGGAGTGGTAGAGATAACACCAAGGGATACAACAAACACATGTGGTTTTTTTTGGCCTCTGGGTCAAGGTGAGTTAAAAAAAAGAATCAAACAAATGATCTATCAGATAGCTCTGACTAAAATACTACGCTTTGGCAATGTTTCATTCCATCCTTTGATGTTTTATAGAAGAAGAAACATGAGTATTACAACATTCTTGTCTCCACAACAAACAGAAATCAATATGAACACACGTCCCTTTGCAAATACATCCATCCGTCTTTATATGCAGTCAATACCACAACAAAGAAATGGAAAGCTGCAGTCTTTTATCACAGTACGCAGGTAATCCCTTTAAAGTGACATCATCATCGCCTCCATCCATCCTTCATCTCTTTTCTTTTTTACCACAAATCTTCACTCTTATTCTCTCGTACCTAAGAGCCACTCATGGAACCTCTATGTCGCTGTGTGAATACCCAATGGAAGTGAGGAATGAAAGCCCCTGATGTATTCATTTCAATGTCCTTTCTTTTAGAGCAATTTCATGTCCACCACCCCTCACCTGTAACCCCCACCACGGTATCGCCACTATCCTCACTGCTAACCTCGAGATGAAAAACATATATAAATAAATATATATATATATATATATATATATATATTGTGAATACCATTCTTGCCTTCTACAAGAACAGTAACGATAGCGACCTGGTGGCACTGTGTGGGTGTGTGCATGTGTACGTTTTTGTGTGCCAAATGTGTCGAACACCTACACAGGTCCGGCTTTATTGGGGTAAATAAGAAATAAGAAGCCATGTCACAGTCTGGCTCCATACAGACGCAATTACTTTTGAGTTTGTGCCTCTTCCAGGAAATGAGACAATCTGCCAGCATAAATGACTCAATTGCTTCAGGTCGAGCTGGTCTGAGAGGTTTTTCTTATTTAGATCATTCCATGTTTACTGGTAGCACCTTAGATTCACCTCGATGATGCTATGATTCTGACCTGGTATGCTGGGCGAACAACGGTTTAATGCAGGCTGAGGTTAATGTTCAAACGCAAATCTTTCTTTATTTTTCTAGTATAGTTTAAGTATTTCCATGAAACTTTAACTTTAGAGCCTGCTAACATCTTCATTTGAACACCTTTTCTAATGTCACATCAATTGTCAACTGAGGGCGCCACCTGCTGGGATCTATAAAGGGAACGGTGCGTCATGAAGCTTCATCAGAACATCACTTCTAGTGTTGCATTAATTTGTCGGTTTAAGTCTCTTTGCACAATCATTAGAAAACCTTATTCTTTTTAAATTCATTTATTAGGAAGTGATGATAATCGGACAAGACATGTTAAAGCTGAATTTAAGATGTTTTTGCCGCTGCTGGAAAAAAAAAACCACTTAATACAATCAAACATATGTTTTAAATGAAAATAAATCATTTTAAAAAAGCTCAAAACTCCCTCCCCCCACATGTTTTTTTAAATTTGATATATTAATCGTCATGTTTGTTTTATTTTATAATAATCAATGTATCATTTCTCAATTAGCGTTCCTATATTATTTTTATTTTCTATGTATTATTCTTATTATTTTGTGTACTACATGTCTTAAAATGACGTAAATGTATGTTCCATCATTTTGTAGTAAACTGGTGTGACAACTCAAATGTCAAATTCATTATTTGATTCTGTATTGCCGCCAAAAATACATCTATGCTGTGTCTACAAAACTGGCAATAACATTTTCTGATTTTGATTCTAAAGTGTATCAGCTTCCATGTGTAGTGTCTTAAATGTTTTGATATTATTAACTGAAAAAAATCTTTGTGGGAACACTATAGAGCTAGCATTGCCTTTTGCTTAAATGTTAGCTCTCGTTGTGTTCGCTATGGTGTTGTTGGTCCGATTCCCTATCGAGATTTTGTCCTCAGAGTCATTTTGTTGAGTCTTTAAAGACTTCTTGCTCCTTCTTTGTGCTTCTAAGTGCTTTAGTCTGATAAAAACTATCAGAGTGAAAAAAAAAAAAGACTCGCTGGTAATGCGTCTATTTAAAAAAAACAACACCATTGACCTCGCCTCTATCTCCGTGACACAAGCTCAAAACATCTCGGTTTGTCACAAGCGCTCTCCGTGGTACTTCACAACCCTCATCCCTGGAGAATGCAGATGAAGAGTTATTATCAGGGCAGTTTCACTGCAATAACTGCGTTAGAAAAGCATATGCATTTTTATTGCACATCACACATGAATGAATGTGACTCGCATTTGATTGTGCCACTATCACAATCATAATGTATGTATAATACAGCTCGCTGAAGGGTGCTTAACTATTGCAGCTGTTTAATGTGTTCACACACACACACACACACACACACACACACACACACACACACACACACACACATGCACGTGGGTTCGTGCACGCACACAAAGACAATCCCATTCTGCTGCCTGGCTGTTTAATTGACTTCATTTCTTTTCTATTCCCTTCCCACTGGCTTCTTTATTTATTTGTGTGTTTTTGATCAAAGACTAATCATGTGGAAGCAGCAGCAGCCTTCTCCAAGAAAGATTTTAATTGATTCAATTTAGCTGCAGTGCAGGGACGGGCTGGCAATCACAAAGAGAGGCAGGAAGAGTAATTATTGTGCCAGCAGTGGTGGGGCAACAGGGCAGAGCATCACTCACACACATTAACTCAAGCACACACCACACACACACACACACACACACACACACACACACAACGATACATGCCGGCCCATGAGCATCAAGTTGGCGGATCAAATCCAGCTCCTGCTGGAAGTCTTTTCCTGATTGAAACGGAGTCAGGGTTTACACTGTTGGTCTAGTAGCTTCTGCTAAACACAAACTTTAAAATATACACTTGTTTCACTTTTTTTTTTCGTGACAATTCTTCACGTCGATGCTTCAATGCAAGAGGGTTGTTCCAGACAGGCAGTGTTGAGGTGTTTCAAAGTGTCCTTTTGGACAAAGATGAAGAGCTCCAGGCACTGGATTATCATTGACTTTTCTCTCTCTAAAAAAGGATGGATTACTCTGATAATAATCCCAACTCTTGGATGACACGAGTGTGAGTAGAAATGGGAATTTTATTTTCCTTGTAGTATCAGTAAACTGCTAGTTCTACTAAGTAAGACCAGGGTCACAAAGCGCTTAAACAATCAAAACAATACTCTATAAAATATATACTTAAAAGGTCAAGAGGACTAGTGGACTTTGATGCCCTACTGATACAACTACAAAACTTCTAAAAGTTCATTACCAGTAAGTTGTACTCTATGCTTATAAAGGGGCGGAAAAATATCCTTATGGCTTCGAATTGTCTCTTGAAAATGTTTAAGCCAATCAATGGAGTGGGATTTTGCAGTCAACCAAAACGTATTACGAAAGGGAAGCTATTGAATTCATAACAAATTCAGTTTTATTCAGGACAAAAGTAGGTAAAATGTTTCAAAACTGCAGGCAATTATGTGACCACAGGAAGCTAATTATGCAGCTATGGAAGAAAAACTCATTTTTTTACCAACGTTATTAGAGGAAATAAATGATGTGGACCAGGGCTAACTCACTTTTACCTCTGGAATTGGAATGAGAAAAAGTTAAACAAATACTGTCCATAACAATTGAAGACTTCAAGCTTCGGAGATGTGAGGAATATTCCGGGATTTTTTCAAAACGTTTTACTTTTCTTGATGTAACACAAAAAGTGCTTTCTGCTTCATTTAAGCTTCGATTAAGCAGAAGAAAGTAGTGTCTGGACTTCTTGCATTATGTTTTTTTTGTCTTTAGATCATCTTGTGGAATTATATAAACTCTCTGTCTGCTGTTTTTTTACTTTAGCTTCTGATAATCTACATTTATTTTAACTGTCTCTTCACACGTCAATTCCAGGATGAAAAGCTGATTAAAAAAAGGATCTCTTTTTACCGCCTGCTGTCTCATCTTGTCTTCAGGTTGAGGACTTAAGATGACCCATCAAACAAGCTCCCTTCATCTTCGTACTGATCACAACTAAATTATGACACCTGAGTTTAAACCAATGATTTGACAAAGACCTGCTTTTGAAGTGTTTGCATTCATCTTAAACAACCTTAAATAGCTGAAGCGTTCATTCAGGATGAAAGGATGATTCCAACACAGGTATATTAAAATCAATAGATTTGACACTGATAAATAGAAGGTGCACTTCTAGATCTTCTCTCCTGCACGTCTCAAATGCCCATGATCACAGCAAGTGTATCGCAGTCGCTCTTCTTCCTCTGACAACGATAAGTCCCTTAGAAGCGGAGTCTGAAACGATATTCCTGCTATCTTCCTCCGAGCAGAACCGAGATAGCTGGAGGACAACATGTTTGTACATACAGTCTGAGAGTCTTGGTCTGAACATCTTAATCCTCTCTCTGTTCTCACTGTGACTCCTGATGCCAGGAATTAGAGGCGGAGACATTATCAAACACTTCAAATGCAAAACCTTACCATTTTCTGAAAATAATTAATTTTTCGGAAAAATATAAATCGTGTATCAAATGTACAAATAATCACGATTAATCACATGATATCCCCGATTAAACAAGATTAATTGCATGATATACTTGAATTACGGCAATTAATCGCATTGTAGTCTTAAAATACAATAATGAATTTAACAGTAATTTAAAGTTCCCTTTTATTACAATTTGCTTTTGCCATGTGAACTCAAATATTATATATAAAATACACAAATAAAAATAACTTTTTTGTCTGTAACACATATTTATTTTAAAATTCAACTGAAAAAATTATAATAAATTATATAAATTGAAATAAAAATAATTTAAAAAAAACTAATAGATTCAAGCATATTACCATTTCTAGTGCTTTCATTGTATACTGTTTGTTATGAAAAATAATCATAAAAAACAATTAGCAGACGTGGAATTGAAACATATACATTACGACGGCCAGGTGCACTGAACCTGTAGAAGAGAATCGTATCAACACACCTCATCGGTTTTCTGTGTGAGTCACAAGTCACGCCCAATAACTTCATCATCGTGTGATATTTAATAAACTGAAAACCCACCTCTAATTAAGTGATAATAATATATATTCTTATTATTTTACTTTTCTAATAGTATGTATCATTTGAACTCTGTAGGTAAAAACCGAATCGTTTTTCTTTCGAGGCTCACGACCGACTGAAAATCTCTCAGAGAATCTCTTATATAAAGTTTGTTTTTGCACTATAGGAGGAAACCGGAGTGCCTGGAGGAAAACCCACGCAAGCACAGGGAGGACATAAAAGCCACATACAGAAAGGTGCCGGGTTGGCTTTATAAGGATTTTTCACTCTTATGTGTCGCCCAATATCGCCCTGACGCCTGTGAAATTAATTTCCCTGTCGCGTCTCAACTGTGGGGTTTTATGAAGGATATTTTTTAATCTCCAAACTATCAATGGAAAGTTCATGACCGCCATGTAATTGTCTGGAGAAGTAAACAACAAGTGGCAGGCTGCTGCATACAAACAAGACACACACACACACACACTCAGAAACTGATAAATATTCCAACCACTATTTTCATCAGAACACGGTTATCTCTTCCTCAATCTCTTCCTCCATGTTTTCATTCATCCATCACTCTCAGTTTGCGTTATCCACCTTCTCCACTTCCTCCCCTTCCCTTCCGTCCGTCCTCCATCAAGCCCACCCCCCCCCCCGTCCCTCCGCCCATCCCCTGCTAAATCAAATTACGCCATCAACTCTGAGAATGAAATGAGCTGCCGTTCATATTTCTTGTTGCGCACAAACACAAACACGTGTTAATTTGTTTGGCTGCCCGAACAGATCTGCCTGCAGGACACGCTGAAATAGATCACCCCCGCCTCGCCGCCGAGGAGACGGAAGGAGGAGGTGATTAAACTGTTATTGGAGCTCTTCTTTGACATGTTTATGCTTAATAAGGCGCTAATTGGAAAATTGTAAAAAAGGCCTAGCTGGTTGTCTTAATCAGAAAAGGAGGTTAGATGTGGAGACGGGAGATAATTACTTGATGACAGATAAACAAATGAACGCAGGAGGGGAAAGAGGTGAAATAAACAGAGGATGGCTGGAGATATCCATAAAGATTACAGCCCTCGATGATTCCTGGACGCCATAGAGAACCTCACGTCTCTCACGTCGGCTGTTTTTAGTCCGCGAGACCCGGGTGCTGACTCGGCAAGAACTACGAGTGCTGACAACAAGGGGTTCAGATTGTTTCAGCCTAATTAATCTTCCGCCAGCAAAATAAGTTAAAAAAAAAATTTAAAGAAGAAAAACACAAGTCAGGATCAGAGAGTGTTTCGTATGAAGTACTGAGACACTTTTGAAGTTACCAGGAAGATAAAACCATAAACTATTAATTTCATTACTCTCTCACTTGCAACTAGGGGGAGCCAGAAATAAGTTTTTCAAAACAACGTATAGGGTCTTTAATGTTTCAAGTTACATCCATATGGATTGTATGAGAACATGACTTCAGGGGTCCCCAACCTTTTATGCACCACAGCCCGGTTTAATATGGGCATTATATATCTATAATATAGAATAATAATAATCTATATAAAAAACAATTTCCCGAAAGAGACCACCTGAGGGATTAATAAAGTTCTACCTAACCTAACCTAATATTCACGAATCGACTTTCATATAAACATATTTTCCACTAGTTTACAGGTTTATTTCTTTTTAAACGTGCGTCTTGATGTGTCAACTGTTGTTAATTCAAACAAAATACCATCTTTTTTCATAACAAAAAACATTTAAGAAAGTAGTATTCAATCGAGCAGATATTATATAAATTATTTTTTCTTTCTGTGACCGGTAAAAATGGACCAGTACCGGTCCCTGGACTAGAGGTTGGGGACCACTGATCTATATGACAGATGCAAGAATTGAATTTGTGAATTTCTCTACAGACATAAATCAATTATCTATCTATTTATCTGTCTGTCTGTCTATCTGTATGTCTGTATGTCAGTCTGTCCATCCGTCTGTCAGTCCATCAATGTAGAGCTAAAACTACATCAACTATGTCAAAAATTCCATCTGTCTGTTGCTCCAGTGCTAGAATATCTCTTCTGTTTTGCCTTGGTTCTATTCTGGTATTGATTGCGTACCATTGACCTGGTTCTTGCTAGGCCTCTGCCGTTTTTTGTTTTTTTAATCATTTGAACACATTTACTTTTGGTCAAAGGTCTCTTTTAAAACCAGACGACCCTCTTTTCTCATCTTAAGAAGGTTGGAAAACGTTATTCCAATAGACGGCCTTGATGTTTGGGCAAAACAGAAAGTTCCAGATGGTCGACATGAACCAACATGTGGCTTTCATTCATATTGTGACCATCATAACACTGGCAAAAGAGAAATGGAAAAATAGGATTCTAGAAAAAACTCACTTGCAACAAGATTGTCTGCTGAGTACTTACATGAATTTTCAAATTACCTGCTTAAATGAATTTCTGCTAAAGTTATTGACAAGTGGGAGCTTGCGTAAGGTAAAGTTAAAGGAGGCTCAAGGGGCTTTTAAAAAACTCGTCTCAGAAGTCGGAATATGATGGGTTTGAAACGAGTGTGTATGTGTGTGTGTGCATGTTTCATTACACTCTAAATGTGCGAGCTTTGTGACAATGTGAGAAAAGGTGAGTGGGAGGTGCTGAGAGAGAAGGACACAGAAAGTGAATTTGAGAGAAAACGCTGAGCTGCTTCCGGAGTAAAATGGTTGCTGCCGTTAATAAGTAAAGATGGAGGCAGGAATATGGATACAGGCAGAGCCGATGAAATAATAATGCAACACTTTGGTATCAAACGCTCCAGCTCGGGAAGAAAGCCGATGGTGGAGCTGAGATGTGGCGTTTCATGGCTCCGGGGTTCACATCCAGCACTCTCACTGTCCCCGTCACTTTCAGATGTGATGTGAATTGTATATTACCTCCGTAACCTTTAAAATATTCAACTCCTTTTCAGGGTCACTCTTCTGCTGCTTAATAATTTCCACCAGTTTAAATAGATGACCTTCAACCTGGAGCGGGCGTTCTGTTCTGACACGCTTGTTCATGAAAATAAGGTTTCTGAGGCTCATTTCTTCACGCATTCCACCGGTTCTGAGTGTAATGTTTACCAGAACCTTAAATGCACAGGGACATGCTTCCATTAAAATGTTTGAATATAATTCAATGTCTACAATAGAACATTTATTTTGATTATTATATTTTGACAAAGACCTTACGAAGAATGTTCACTGCAAAGGCGTTTATCAACCAATTATTGTTGACACTGCTAACTTGGAAAAATACAATTTATTTACGGGCGCACGGTGGAGATGTGTGGAGTTTTCATGTTATTACGTGGGTTTACTCCGGTTTCCTCCCACGGTCCAAAAACATACAGAGGTTGGTTTGGAACTTGTGGAAATTGTCCGTAGGTATGAGTGTGTGAGTGAATGGTCGTCTGTCTGTCGACAGAATGGCGTTCTGTCCAGGGTGTCCCTCACTTCTCGCCCAATGAAACTAGGATAGGCTCCATTGAGCGATAGAAAATGAATGAATCAATGAACATTTATTTACTTGCTCTTACTGTTTTATTATCACTCGCTTTTACTTTGGGGGTGAGGCTTGATCATTTTTTTATTCATAATCTTGGGTATCTCATCTCAACTGGTATTTTTGTTAATCTGATGAATATATAGCATTTTCACGACAATTTTTGTCAGATATTTGTATTTTACCTTGGATTGGTCACTTCCTTTTATTCTTTTTTAGACTTTATTTGCCCAGTGTCACCAAGTCACATTTTTGTTTGGTGTGACTCTTTTTGTGTAGACTTTTAACGCTTGTGTTATCACTTGGTCAAGGTGACTCGCAGGCCCGAAAAAAAAAAAGTGTTTTAGGTATCCTTTGTGGTGTCTCTGGGTCAACCTCGCTGGCTTCCAGAAATACATATGCACTGGTGGATGTTTCTTCATCTTGACCCAAAGACAACACAAGGGATACTACAAACAAATTTGTTTATGGGCATTTGGGTCACCTTGACCCAGAGATAACATAAGGGTTAAAACATTTTTGAACAAAACACAGTTTTGTAATCTAATCTTCAGGAAGGAACGGTTTAAAATTCAAAATATCATCCACACTGAATGGCGGTTATTTTGGAGACAAATGATTAGAAGAAGCTTTTGCCACTTTCCTCTTCTTATCAGATGAGTACATGTCACAGCACTTTTACTCTTAAAATATATATATATTTTGTACATGTGTGCAGCAATATCATGTCTGACCCTCACTGTAAGGGATTAAATCTGGATCCTTTTTCAGACCGTTTTCAAGAGGAGCATAAGCCGCTTACTGCCTTTATAACAAACATAAGAGTCCGGGGGTTGAATAGTAGAAAACACCACTGTTCAAGAAATAAAAAAAGACATCCATGTTAGTAGATTTAAGGATCATGAAGTCAAAACTATCTACAGATGATCTCTCTAATTTCCATTGATAACTGATAACAAAGGGGGAGTAAAAAGAGCAAAAACCTAAACAAGGGACACATCTGGAGTCGGTAATAAAATCTCAATGAGCATCATAAAAGCAAACTATCAAGTTAACAAAAAAAAACGCATGAGCATAAAATAACATCAACGACAGGATCAATAAGTTTTGAGGTGTAAATAGAGTGACAGTAACAATGTGTTGCTATCGTTTGTATATTTTATTTATTCATGGGAAACCACTGGTGTCAGCTCCGGCTCCAGCAGGGGAGACATTTGACTGTGGATGGGCGAAAGCTCGTCGACTGACAACCAGTCACACACACACCGACGTGGTCGTGGGAAAAACACACACACTCCGCACAGAGAGACCTCGAGCACAGTCGATATTCAAATAGAAACAATGATGGTTCAGCCCTGCATAATGAAATCCTCCAGGGGTGGGTCCGACATCAGTCGTGGGTCCCTCTCTCTGGTCCGGGATCAACACGGCCCTTCAGACGGAGGTGAAAAAGGTCGTAAGCGTATAATTTCCTTTCCTCCCGTGATTCTCCTCGTTCGTCTGTCGGGCTTTCTCCGGCTAATGATGAGACGCGAAGCGATGTCGCTAGTCAGGCCATCTTTGTGTGTGCAGTCACAAACAGGTTACACTATCTGGTCTCTGCAGACGCACACAATGCCCGAATGTGTGTGTGTGCGCTTGAAGTACGCCCCCGTGTCAGCTCGCCGACAGCTCCTGACATCCAGGCGCACACTCTATCTCCCGGTTCCTACCTCTGCTTATTACGTTCAAATGTTCGGCTGCGATCGCAAGGCAGGAACACCACACTTGCAGAAATATATGAACCCACGTAATACGCTCGCACACATGCATGCACACAAATATACGGACGCCGTGGGGACAGAAAGGTTACTTGGTCCTCTGTTTCTCACTCGTGTTTGGGTATTTATTTGAGTCTCAGAAAAAGGTTATCATTGTTGCGCCTGATATAAACATTGTTTTATTGTGATTGTTTTTTATTGTTTGACCTTTACAACTTGGGACTTGGCAGCAAATCTTATTTCAGCTGCGAAAACCAAGTCAGAGGTTTGATCTTTCATGATACCAGGGCAAACCTCACGAAACTATTTATTTGATTCGTGAAGAGAAGGAGTTTTTTGATGGTAGAACAAGAAGGGTATCACAAATATGTATGGAAAAATCAACAGAAAGAAACGATCTATTGGTTCTGTTGGCAAAGAAAACCTTTACACTTCACACTCCACTTCTGACACCATTTGTCGTGGAGTCAAGACAACCATAGTTCTGGTCAACTCTTGTTACAGCATTTAGACGCCTCAGAGACGCCCGTCGGCGAAAGGGAAACGACGAATCTCATCGCTATCGAGCACAAACGTGTAGATTATAACTTTCATTTGGACCAGACACGTCTCCAACATTGCTGCAGGATATTTGGCTTTCAGCAGGAAATTTAAATCGCCATTATTTCACGTCCTGATAAGAACTCCTCAATCTTCAAGGGAAAAATAACGACAAAATGATTACAGTTTTCTTCGTCGCTTTCATCATAAAGTTTAGTCTTAATTCTTGCCACTTGTATTGTTACCTCCGTCTGTTTCGAAATCCTCCTCGGCGTACATCTGGGATTACAGGGGAGTACAAGAAGCAAGAAAAAAAAGCCTGGCTAGGAGAGGATAATCTGTCTGTGAGTCATGCTGGAGATGAATTTCAAGTTGAAAGCTTCATTTGGCACGTTTGTAAATACAAGCCAGAGAAGGTGAATATTTTTTTCTTTTTTTTTTCATTTTACTTGAATACAACAAGGACAGAGTCAACCCTTGAAAATCAAGCCACGCTCGACAGTGATATGCAACGAAGTGAAAGTTAATCCTCGTTTTTTTAATCAAGAATAATAAAAAAAATTGAAATAAAATTGAATTAAAGAGAGATTTGGTCAGGTTTATATTTCATAAATCACTCCAGTTCACACACGTTATACACAGCAACTCAAGGGGAAGAACATTCTGACAACAATCCGTGCTATCCGTTGATCTCCCGATTAGTTGTACCAACATTTGTCGGTATCATTAGCGTTGTGGTTCTCTGGGACTTGAGTTTTGAGAGGTATCGTATCCGCTAGTGGGGGTCGACACGGACACACATTCAATCACACACTACTGACTAATAACAGGAATCAAATCACTCGGTGGGATTGCCAGACCATCTCAGAGACAATTCCACTTAAATAACCGATGTAATAACTGAAATAAATATAGACAAACTATTGCGAATTAACACACAGCTCTTCTCAGTCTAATCAATGAAGTAAAGGTCAATGAAGGTCACACACAATGTGGACTCGACTTTTCTATTATTCAAACTTGTGTAGGAGGTTGGTATTTAAGATAATTTGAAGAAAAAAAAACCAGGACAGGAAATCCTCCACTGCTTGATCAATTCTCCACTACAACATGGAACCCAAAGTAGAAAAAAATCCAGAAATGCCTGTTGACGAATGAATCCGGGAGCAAGAGAGCAGAAGGTTTGATTTGTGGAGGCTTTTTTTTTTCTTTTTTTTTCTGAGAACCCCACGCTGTAGGAATTCTCCTGATTAAAACCATTTGTCTGGCCTTGAAACAGTGGATTTGATGTCTGTGTACAATCACTTCTGTTTCACTTTGTTTCTGGCTAACTTTCTTTTTATATCCGTTTGCTATGTTGAATCCTTAAACATGCTACGCAATCAATACTTTGCCTTTTCTCCTCTTAGGTCAACCACAACCTTCAATTCTCCACAATCAAAATGTCATTTCATGGTCCGACCTCTCTCTTCTCGCTGCTGCATTCTGATGCCGGGAGATAAATCTACTTATCGATCTGTTTCTGCTCATCACACCACAAGCTGCTCATAATCCACTTCATTATTGCACCCTCTGCACTCCCTCACACACACACTCGCACACACACACACACACACACATGAACCTCTACATGCAAGGACGGACACAATCTTAGAGAGGACAACAGCACACAGATTGCTTCTATACACAATAAAGTGTGTAAATAAACACAGGTACACACCTGCATTCTAACACGCACAACACCAGCGTACACACACGGTTCAACACAGAGCTTGTATTAATTTGACATTGCCTCAATTTCCTTTGACTTAACGTGATTACCAAGCCTTCATTGCAGCTTTGACATCAAGATCATTTATCAAAGTTTGTTTTCGTAAATATGGAAAACTGCACGAACCCTGACAATTTAATATTCATTAGAAAATGATTAAAATGCACGATCGTATAAACACATGAACTTGACAAAACAAACAACAATGTCGAGTCTGCAGTTACGAAAAGGAAAAGGAAATAATATCATCAGAGATGTCACATTGCCCCTGTTATTTTAAAGTAATAGTTCACTAAAGATTTAAATTTTGCCCAGTTATGTACTCACCCTCATGTCGGTTGGGATTATTTTTCTTTTTGGATTTAAAGACAGAAATGTACGTCAATATTACCGTCACAGACAAAGCTACATTTTTTTTGACTAAAAAGTCACCCTTAAAAACATCTAAAAACCTCCATCGTACTCATGAGGAATTTTTCCCCCAAAAAATGAAAAAAGTCTAAATTGTTTGTTTGTAGTGGAAGCTAAAAGGTAGTGATGGTCTGATGAACCTTCCTGAAGCAGTGTCATTATTTTTAAAGTCCACTAGATGGCGGTGTCTGCACTATTTTCCCTTTGCTATCACAAACTGTTCTAATGAAACATCACATCATTTTTAAACTAATGGCGCCACCTACTGACCTCTGAACAACATGACACTGCTACATGAAGCTTCATCGGACCTTTAACTTCTAAAAGGCGAACATGTTACACAATGTCTACTGTCCAAACCGGGAGCTTTGAGGGTTTCCTCAAGCATGTTAGCCTTTTAGCGTCCGCTACAAACAAACTTACAATATAGGCATTTATTTTTTTAAGCGACACTTCCTCATGTCAGGCTTCAATACTAGAGGGACTTTACAGACAAGCACCACTGAGGAATTTGGATATTTTTAAGTCTTTGTGGACGATTAAAAGAAAATTAGCTCCGTTACTTGCTCTGAGAATAATCCCAACCCTTAGTGGATATGAGTGTAAGTAGAAAATGAGTGACATTTGAATTTTGAACGATCCCTTTAAAAAAGAAAATGTGTGCTGGTTTCCTGCTCAGGGTCTCGTATTGCTCTGTCTGAATGGGTAGTTGGTTTCCAACGTAACCAACTCAGATTCTACAAAAAGTCAAAACAAAAAAGCTTTTATGCCTTCTGCCTTCCTGGAGCACATAAAATGTCTGAAAGCAATCCAGGAAGAGTGTGCCATTAACCAAGATAACTCTAAAAAAGGCTATTTTCGCCCCCATCAAGACTGCATGAGAGTAGATTTGGTACAAAGTGTAGAAACGTGTATAATATAGTACTGTTACCTATTGTTATGTGGATTGTTTTGAGTATATTGATGATCGGATTCAAAACATTTTTTCTCCCTGAATAACAATATGTATATATATATATATATATATATATATATATACCTGTATATATATATATATATTCATAATCTATATATATATTCGTAATCTGGACATGGAGTATTTTTGTGTGTTATAGAATGTATAACATAACGTTATATGTATTAACGTAGTAACTAAGTATAAAATGTAAACAGCAAAAAACTGAAAGGCTGCTCAAATAGATGATATTAGGCATGAAGCTATCAGAAATACCTTTTTATAATCAGTTTTCTAGTGTCAGTCTGAGCATAGGGGAACATTTCCATTACAGGAATAATGCTTGTACAGTGACTAAAGGTGAAGCAGCTATGTTTAAATATGGATTGCATCCAAGCTCATGTGAGAACCCTCCACTGATCAACCCGATATTTACAGTTGGTATGAATAAAAAGGCCCAGTCCATTGTCTTTAATATTGTGTTTCTGGCTCCCCCTATTGTCAGAACTATTGTAGATGCGATGTAAAGGCTCTTGATGTGGTTTCTCATTTTTTTTCACTGTTAAAAGACTTACAGCTTGCATTGGTTCTTTTTCTTCCAAATTAAAACAATCATTTCAAACTGTTACATATTGTTGCTTTAAGAAGGGACAACTAAGTGCTAGGTAATATCTTTCGGTACATAAATATAATACATTTGAAGAAGATAACGACATAATGAATACATGATACTAATGTTATTGATATTGGGAGTCAGATGGAACCCGAGGTACATCAACAACAACAATCTTTGAACAACAACCAAAGCACACACTTATCTACCGAGGAAATAGTGTCAGCACTCTCGACATTTATTAATTTAAAGGAAATACATCTAAACACAAAACAAATTGTTCTGGATCAACTGGAGAAAGAGAGAGGAGGATTTGTAATTTTAATTTTAGAACAGTTACATGTATGATGTCAACACAGTAACTATTGACCTCAAAGGTCATACAAATCCGACCCATAACAAATCAGACATGACAGTGCAGGGTCTCATCTTCAGCGACAGGAAATGTCCTTATCAACAATAATTACTAAGATTTTCTATGGACAACCATTTTAAAAATCATATCGTGCTTCAAGGACGATGAGTTAATGAATATGCAAGTTAAATCCGAAAAACTTCTAAGACCGTATTTTAAGCTTAACTCAGCCATTGTAGGCTTAATCTGCTTGTTTCCGTTGAAATCTTAAATCCATGAAATGCATCAAACGTGGAAACACGAGATCTAATGAAACACAATAACAAGACGAAGCGCCTTCAGAGCATTATGGCGGATCAGCTGGAGGCCCATGTAAATTTTAAAGAACTGAATCTACCCTGAGGAGGACGCTTGCTTGTCAGCCTGGTATCATAATGTGAATTGCTAAATATTGTGGATTATCCCCGAGTCCAGGCGCTACTGTATTTTGTATAACGTCAAGAATGTCTCTGGGCGTCACATTTAGATCTGAATTAATCATGCGGCTCTCTGACAGCCGCGGAAATCTCGGTTGCACTTAACTTTTTATCCCACTTTGAAAATGGGAGACAAAAGCTTCCTTTTCTCAATTGTTGATGAGCTCATCAGACATCTAACACTTCATCCGCCACTTCTGAAGGACAGAGCGCCATATTCACATGTTAATTAAGCATGACCCGTCTCATCGTCGCCCGTCAACGCACGCATCTTTTATTCATCTGTCATATGTCTGCAAACAGATGTGCACAACAAAACTCGGCGCACAAACAGACACGGCTGAGAGTTTATCTCGCCGCAGACGTCCTCTCGGTGCACCTTAAGTTTATTGGAGACACAAACGTGGGTGTTTTTTTTCATGTTTGGCTCTAGAAATGCCCAGTGATGATACCTTGATGAATGTGGTGAGAACTGGAGAGAACTTCTGCTTGGATTGTTTTTGGTATGAGAAACGATTACCATGTGTTGTCACACATTTAAACCTGTTAGTTCCATGATTGCATTCTGATATAATTACTGTATATCACTTTTCGAAACTACAACTGAGATAGCTTCTCTGCTAACTGATGCTAACATCTGCAATGTCCAGTTTATAAATTAAATAGTATCAGATTAAATTAAAGCTTTACTCAGACAATTGAACTCTTTTCTCACCTCTCAATTCAAGATAACGTGCAAAAACATACAGACACTTCACAACACAACACTTCAGATCATTCATTTCAATAGAAAGCACGGTATGGAATCCACTCTTAATGGATCCAAAAATATAATTTATATCTAAAATATTTCATAACACCTGGACCCTTTTTACAAAATGATAAAGGGAGGATCGACAAAATAATTCTAAAATCATATTACTTTAAAAAACAATGAGCAACTTCGGCTGATGATGTTAATAACCGTGGTTGAAATCAGGGGCTTTAATGCCAAAAGACATACGGAATGAATAAAAGAAAAATACTGATGGTTGAAAGTGTTTAAATCTGTCTATGACATTGTAAAATATACGATATGCAGGTTATTTGAAAATGCATCTTTAAATGTTATAAATATATACAGTACATAGAGTGTATCTTGTTTTAATAACTGCATGTTAAAATAAAGGGTTTATTTTACTTTTCTAGTTTAGATAGATCCCTTCATGTGCGGTAGAAATTGCGCCCAAATACTTAATTAAAAAATGGTAAATGGCTCTTACTAACAAAGTGCTTCTCTATGTTTATTCAGCACCCAAAGCTCTTTACACTAAGTTACGCCTTCACCCGTTCACACACACAATCACACACTGATGGGAGTTAGCTGCTCAACCATAAGGAGCGATTAGGGTAAAGTGTCTTGCTCAGGGACAAGACCCCACAAATCTGGAATAGTGTTTGAACCCGCAACTTCTCAGACCACGAGCCAACCTCTCTACCATCTGAGCTATAAGTTTCATTAACCATGCAAAAACCATTAAAACCAGAGTAAAAATCAATGATAATTCTGAGGTTAAAGTGAGAATAATTGGGTCCTCGTACCTGTGAGGAGCCACAAACTATAATCCCTTCCTACCCAGAGTTCAACTCTATTTAAAACCTGGATGATTCTATATGACCTACTATGTGAGCGAGAGAAAACATGCTCTTTCATAGTTAAGGACACAGACCTTTGAACCGAATGATGAGGTCAAAGACAAAAAAAAGGCTTTTTTTTCCCTTCTTCTTCACATTGCACGTTCAATCAGATTTGATGAAATGAGCCGACACACTCAAATGAAACATGATTAAAATGGGATCTTCTGATGGGAATTCCCGCTTAATCCGGCCCCGTCACTTCTTTCCCACGCTGCATAAATCCGCTTCATCCGATGACATCGCCGGTTCTTTCCACATGCTTTTCATCCATCTCAGATCTCAGTTTGTCAATGCGAGATTTTAAAATCGTGCTTTCTACAAAATGACAAATGAGTAATGGTAGTATTATGGTCAATTTAAAAAAGAAAATGTAATTATTTGTCGGTAAAAAAAAGGAACTTGTCTAGTGTTATCACGAAGGTCGAGCTTTGTGTTACTAAATGTTCGAATATTCATTCTATTTTATTCATTTAACCCTTGTGTTGTCTCAGGGTCAAGGTGACCCAGTGGCTCGAAACTGTGTCCAAAAGTACTTATGCAGTGATGGAGGTCGTTCACCTTGACCTAGAGACAACACAAGGGATACCACAAACGTATTTGTTCTTTTAGCCTCTGGGTCACCTTCACCCCAAGATAAAGGATTAATAAAACAATATCATGTTTTGAATAAGTGTTCTGACTCCCTCATGTCACTCTCTGTATGTTTACTAGTCATTTAATGTTGTTAATTTAATCATCATTACTTTATTCATTACTGTTTTTTCAATGTATTATGTTGTAATAAAGTATTTTTGTTACTATTTAAAATGTGTACTGCATGCCTGACTTATGTTTTTTGGTTAATACTCGCTTCGTTTGTGAGATGCCGTGAAAACCTATATCAACACAATGTAGGAATATCGTATCTCACCTCATTAAAGCACCAAAGGAAATGTCGTTATGCAAAAAGAGTTTTTCTCGTTAATGACGAGCGTGACGTGCCAAACGCTTTAACGGTTCAGCAGCAGAGTCATCAGAACAGCCGCCCACACCGCGTACCTTTTACTGGTCATTGATGGTCACTAATCTGTGTGTGTTTATGTGTTTGGTCATTGGCGAAGCTGAAAACATCATAAAAACATGGCTTCAATAACCCATTTTCCCACAAGAAGGCACGGGGGGCTCTTCCGCCCATCTAATGGAGCCGGTGCAAGTGGGTGTGTTTGTATTTGTGTAGTTCGCCGGCCTGTGTGTTATTGCTGCTGATGTTGCCATAAGACTCTCAGCGGCTCGACACTGCTAGTGAACACCGGGGTACACACACACACACACACACACACACACACTCACAGGAAATATATGGCCCCAGGGTTGGCTATGAAGGGTTGGGCAGCTTGATATATAGACCAAGGCCTCGGCCATAGATCCAAAAGATACAATGATCTGTACTTTGGTGCACTCACAAACAACACACACACACACACACACACACACACAAACCATCAGACCTGCAAATATGTGGCTTTTAAAAACCTCTCGATGACGATGACTTTTTTTTTCCTTCATCTGTCCACCACTGACAGTCATTTGACACCCGGACATCTTGTCGTGTGCTGTAACTGGTATGTAACTGGTTGTGTTCTTGACTGCACCGTCAGTGAGTCCTGTGGCTGCAGGCGAGCCATCTGCCGGACCCGACATGTGATGAGCAGACACATAATCCACTCCTGTCTTAAAAGTCTGCTTCACTCGCCGGTTTTCTCTCTCACTGAGCCGACGTTTAAATGCATCACGTCTCCTCGTCCGACTGTATTTTCCAATAAAAACCTCCAGAGGTCAGTGAGGTTGAGGATTTGAACCTTTCAATATAGTGGTATTCGAAAAAGCGCACACCAACAAATACCAGGAGAATATTGGAGTAAACAAGTGAACCAGGATTGAAGTATTGTTTTATATATTTCTGCTTTGTTTTCTACATAGATTTACTGATCACAGTTTGAAAGAGATTTAATGAAATCTAAAGATGGGACTCGTCAGCTTCATCAGATGCTGGGTCATGCCATAAGAACTTAGTGAAGGATTCAGACAAGAGAAATGTCTTTTTGAAAGAGGGAATTTTTGAAAGGGCTCCACGATTAGAACAATTACCAGCCTCAGACATCAGCGGTAGACGATGCTCTCTCAACTTTAGCCGTCTTTAATTTCTTTCTTTCTGTGAATCTCAGATGGCAGAATGCAATCTTCACTTAATGATCTGCTGGAAAAGTGCAATTAGACGAGTCCCTGGATGCCTTTAGTGTTTGCACCCGGCACACATGTCTCACTGTGTGTGTGTGTGTGTGTGTGTGTGTGTGTGTGTGTGTGTGTGTGTGTGTGTGTGTGTGTGTGTGTGTGTGTGTGTGTGTGTGTGTGTGTGTGTGTGTGTGTGTGTGTGTGTGTGTGTGTGTGTAGTTAATGCAGTTTGTAATACATTTCTGGAGGCGAGTGATGAGACTGAAGCTTAATCATTGCTGGCTGCTAACCTGTTCCACGGCAACACCAGGCGACCACGAGAACACCAAGTAAAACGAGGGCCGCACATTTGCATATGCATGTGTGTGTGTGTGATTTCTCCCGACTGTGTCCCTGCTCACCCCAACAGCTGGCAGCCCATTAGAGCACCTGCTCCTCTTCCTGTAGCTCTGCACACACACACACACACACACACACACACACACACACACTCGCAACAGTTTTGAGTGGAGTGACCACCAAGGTCTCCCTGAAACGCTTAAGACTCCAATTCTGAATCTGAGCAAAATTGTATGTTGTGTGTTCCCTTGAGGGTTCGGTTCATTTAAAAAACAATTTATTTTTAAATGTAGGATTAAATTACACACTCATTAATGCACTATTTTCACATGGGAAGTTGTCAATTTTGTGCAGAACTTGTGGTATGTGGACAGTTAACAAACATAGACTGAAAACCTAAATTCTGGGGAGAATTATTATTTATTTATTATACATTATACGTATCTGAATTATCTTGGGAGGTTCATTGTTGTGTGATTGACCCTCGCCTTTATTATAATCTTTTTTACAAATAGCTGTGATGGCTTGAAAGGACATATTTGTTGTTGGGCACGACAGGGAGAGCAATTTTTTAGCTACATTTTATTATCAATTTGTGGCACTGTGGTAAGAGTGAAGAAGCAGAGAAGGAGTCGAACACAACTTTATTCTTCACTCAGCAAAACCAACTGCAGGTGTCTTGCCCAGACACAACACCCTGATGGGTGAGATGAAACCGCGCAGGTCCTAGTGCCCGCCACACCACCCCCCCCAGAACACCCAGAAGGGAAAACTCAGGGTCTATATGGTGCCTTTATAAGCCTCCCAAAACGGCTGCGTCGTCCGTCTGCTGAAGAGTGAGCTTCAGCACCAGTGTCCACACTCTGAGCAGCTTCAGTCACTCTCTTGGAAGGCGGTCGGCCCCGACGGGGAACCTGTGCCGGGGACAAAATCTCATCAGCCACCATGTGAGCAGGCTTGAGCCGGTCAACAGTCACATGCTCTCTTCGGCCCCCCATGTCCAACACAAAATACTTTGGGCCTGGCTCAAGAACCCTAAAAGGTCCATCGTATGGCGGTTGAAGTGGTGTGCGGTGCGCATCATGACGCACAAAAACAAAAAGAGCATTCTGTAGCTGAACAGGCACAAATATTTTAGGGAAACAGTGATGAACAGGTCCCGGGACCCTAGCTCCGTCCGAACTATCGGTCACACGGAACTGTGGAGCAGAGTTAACAGGCAAAAATTCCCCAGGGATGCGCAGGGGCTGTCCAATGACCAACTCCGCGGCGGATGCCTCAAGATCCTCTTTCGGAGCGGAACGTAACCCAAGCAAAACCCAGGGTAATCGATCCACCCAGTTCGAATCCGTAAGCGTAGCGCGTAAGGCTGCTTTTAACGACCGGTGGAACCTTTCGCACATGCCGTTCGACTGCGGGTGGTACGCTGTAGTGCGGTGTGTCCGCACGCCTAAGGATCTCGCTAGTGTCGACCACAACTCTGAAACGAACTGGGGGCCCCTGTCGGATGTTATATCAGAGGGCACCCCAAAACGAGCAACCCAGGTTGAGAGGAACGCTCGCGCAACGTCTGCAGAGGTCGTGGAGGAAAGAGGGACAACTTCAGGCCACCGAGTTGTTCTATCCACCATGGTGAACAGGTGAGTGAAACCTTGCGATGGCGGCAATGGACCAACCAAGTCCACATGCACATGATCAAACCTCCTGGCAGGAATAGGAAAAGGCTCAAGCGGGGCCTTCGTGTGTGTGTGGACTTTCGCCCGCTGACACGCAACACAAGCGGCTGCCCACTCCTTAACATCCCTGCGTAGCCCTGGCCAGACAAATCTAGCACTGACCATCTTGACTGATGCCTTAACCCCGGGATGTGAGAGGGAGTGTACCGAATTGTAAACACGACGACGCCAAACTATCGGAACAAGGGGCCGTGGGCGACCGGTAGAAACGTCGCAGAGGAGCACGGGACCACCTTCTTGAACCACAGCTTCCTCCAGCTTAAGGCTTGTATCTCCCGATCGGAGAGAAACAATATCTGGGTCGGTGGCTTGGTCAGCAGCCATGGCTGAGACATCAAACCCCAGCTGAACAGGGCACACCAGCGCACGTGACAAACAATCCGCCACGTGGTTAGACTTCCCAGCTACATGTCGAATATCGGTCGTGAATTCTGAAACGGCGGCAAGATGGCGCTGTTGACGGGCTGACCAGGGCTCAGAGACCTTCGACATAGCAAACATCAAAGGTTTATGATCCACGTACGCGGTGAAAGGCCGACCTTCGAGCAAGAACCGAAAATGGCGTGTAGCCAGGTACAGTGCCAGTAACTCTCGGTCAAAAACACTGTACCTGCATTCACTGTCTCGAAGCTTGCGGCTAAAAAACGCTAGAGGCTGCCACACACCTCCAACATGCTGCTCAACCACAGCTCCCACAGCTATGTCCGAAGCGTCTGTTGACAACGATAAACACGCAGCCGGTTTAGGGTGTGCTAGGAGGGTTGCTCGAGCCAAGGCCGATTTGGCCGACTCGAAGGCCTGGATCCGTTCCGGGGTCCAGTCGACAGGATCCTTAGCTGCCCGCTTGCGCAAAGCGTCGTACAGGGGCTTCAGGATGTGGGCGGCATGGGGAAGAAAACGATTGTAAAAATTGACCATGCCCAGAAACTCCTGAAGGCCTTTAGTCGTGCTGGGCAAGGGAAATTCCGCGACGGCCTGAACTTTTAATGGCAAGGGAACCGCACCTTCTGCCGAAACGCGGTGGCCTAAAAAATCAATAACGTGCAGACCAAATTGACACTTGGTATTATTGATAATCAAGCCATGTTGCTCGAGCCGCTGAAAAACCTGCTTCAGGTGGTCTATGTGCTCTTCAGCCGACGCGCTAGCCACCAATATGTCGTCAAGATAGACAAACACAAAAGCGAGGTCCCGCAAAACAGAGTCCATCAATCTCTGAAATGTCTGCGCTGCGCCTTTAAGACCAAAAGGCATGCGGAGGAACTCAAATAACCCAAACGGGGTTATTACTGCGGTCTTTGCTACATCGTCTGCATGCACCGGAACTTGGTGATAACCGCGCACCAGGTCCACTTTTGAAAACACACTAGCACCGGCTAGGTGTACAGAAAAGTCCTGAATGTGTGGAACAGGATAACGGTCGTGCGAAGTGATGTTATTTAGACGCCGAAAGTCACCACACGGTCGCCACGAGCCATCAGCCTTAGGTACCATGTGAAGAGGCGAGGCCCACGGGCTGTCAGAACGCCTGACTATGCCTAAACGTTCCATGGTGGCAAACTCTTCTTTGGCGATGGACATTTTCATGGAATCAAGACGACGTGCACGTGCAAACACTGGAGGACCAACTGTTGGAATATAATGTTCCACACCATGGCGGGCCACTGCAGCCGAAAAAGCAGGTTTAGTAAGCGATGGAAACTCAGCAAGTAACCGTTGATAAACATCGCCCGCAGCTAAAAAGTTAGCGTGTGGTACATGCACAGATCCCCCAGTAACACATGGAAAAGTGGTGAAAGACACAGAATGAATCAAACGCCTGTTAGCAACATCTACAAGTAACCCATTTGCACACAGGAAGTCTGCGCCAATAATAGGAACAGTAATTGAAGCTACTACAAAGTCCCACTTGAATGTGTGTCCCTGAAAATTCACAGTCACGAACCTCGATCCAAAAGTTGAGATGCTAGATCCATTTGCTGCGCTCAACTGCAACCCACATCCCTGAGTCTTCAAGTCCCGGTGGGTCGCAGGGAGCAAACTTTTCTGAGAACCCGAGTCCACCAAAAAACGAGTCCCGGAGACTGAATCTTTGATGAACAGCAGCTCTTCATGGTCACCAGAACCCACAGCTGCTACTGGGTGCTGGCGCTGGCGTTTCCCGAAGCCTCAAAAGAGCAAGGTGGAACACATCGTCGTGCTCTGCGGCCAAAACGCTGATGGAAATGACACCAGCTGCTCTCGCGCCTCTTTCTCACTCCCGCCACCACTCCAGCGTCGCCGACCTCCGGAACAGTGGAGACACTCTGCACGTGGAACTGTGTTGTCGCCAGCAGGACACGATCCGCTTCTTCGGCCAGACCACGACAGTCTCCCGCGGTCAAGCACGCAGAGTTTGCCAGTGCAGCGCGCACAGGAGGAGGAAGTTGACGCAGGAACAAATGAAGAAAAAGAAATCCACCTTCATCTGGTCCCAGTAGAGAAAGCATTCTGTCCATCAAATCCACCGCCGACCCGTCGCTCAGACCCGACAAGGACAGCAGTCGTTCTGCCCTCTCGGCCGCCGAGAGAGAAAATCTCCGGAGCAGAAGATCTTTGAGCGCGACATACTTGTGACGTTGTGGCGGATCTCTAAGCAGCGCCATGGAGCGACGAGTCGTCTGTTGATCGAGTGCAGACACGACCAGGTAATACTTGGAGTCATCGTCGGTAACTCCGCGAAGGTGAAACAGCGCCTCGACATGCTGGAACCAGGACGCGGGATCACTTTGCCAGAAGTCCGGGAGTTTAACAGCGGAGGCGGGGGCAGGCTGCACAGGTGAGCGAGACACGTCGGAGGAGGAAACTCCGTGGTCTTCGTCACCAAACATGCTCAAAAACGGGGTCACCAATGTGGTAAGAGTGAAGAAGCAGAGAAGGAGTCGAACACAACTTTATTCTTCACTCAGCAAAACCAACTGCAGGTGTCTTGCCCAGACACAACACCCTGATGGGTGAGATGAAACCGCGCAGGTCCTAGTGCCCGCCACAGCACCATCTTAATTCTTTTAGAAAAATATCAGTCGTTCAATTATTTTTACAATGATTTTCTCTGAACTGATTTATTTGATGTTGAAAATATTATTCCAAATAAAATGTAATTGTAATAGCTAGACAATATTTATTAAATTTAATTTTTTCATTTTGTTGTTGTTGCTAAATGAGTTTATTTCTTGTTTCTCATCAAGATAAGATAAGATACTGATGATTATAATTGGAATACACTGTTTTGTCCTCTGTTAAACAGTAATTACTTATGTATGTCATACATGCCCTTAACATGTTATTTTGCATATAATTAATAAAGTTATTTGAAATAACTGGACAGTTGAAATTAGAGGAGTAAAATGTTGATCAACAAATTAATAAATGATGATCATTTATATATGATGTTTTATGCTGTATTTTTCCAGATAACTTTTTTTTCTAATACTGTGCTGTACCATGCTCCAAGCTTTTGCTGCGCTGAGCTGAATTTGCTCTGGTTAAAATGTCCAATCCAATGGTTAGAGATATTGATGGAAAGCATGATTATCCTTATGTACAAGGATGTTTTATCAATAACTAGTTTGGAATAGTTTCAAAAGGTATTCTTTTTTGTATTGTTTGTGTTTGTTTTACAGAACCCGTACTTAAGTATATTCATTTAAATAGCTGTTAAGACCAAACAGGGGCCTATTAAACATGTGAGATGTATGTTAAAAAAACAACTATCTCACAATAAAATAAAATATTGGTCTGGGAAGTTGAGAGGGTGAAGAACAGTTAATGACCAGGATCCTCAACCAATAAAACACCAGAAAAAAATTAAATTGTTTTCCAAAACAAACAAGGTAAGAGCAAATCAAATATGAGCCAGTAATCGTTGCAGTGATTGTTTAACATCTTGTGTACCTTCTTCGTGTAGCGACAACTTAATGTAAATAATGGATGTCAGCTCTGTACACGACCACGAGCTGCCCAAGAGTTTGCCTTAAAAGTGAACTATTCACTCTCTTAGCCTGATAACTTGACCCAAAATAACACGGAAGGAAAGTTGTTTGTGTTGGCCTGGAATCTTCCACGTTATTGGGAAGAAGCGTGAAATGGGAAACCGCAGCATTTCCACTGACCTGTGCCTGATATGCAACGCAGGGCGGTGTGTGTGTGTGTGTGGGGGGGTGTGTGTGTGTGTGTGTATGTGGACATGCGTGTGACTTCCTTCAGTCGAAAGGTTAATTGGGTGGCTGCTGTTGTCCCAGAGACAGAGACAACAGCTTTTTGTGATAGCTTTGGCATTCCCTGTTCCTCCGCCGCACACACCAGACGACGAGGGCGAGGAGGTTCTTTCACTCGGAGAGAAAGTCAGAGAGAGAGAGGAATGGTTTAAATTATCCTCCTGAAGCATACTGACACTCTTCACAAACCCAGGGTGAGATATATGTCAACTCACACCCACATAGCTTTGGATCCTCCTCCTCACCAGAGCACCAGGAATCAGACGCTCGCTGGACTTCCACTTTTGTCTCCTCGCTTTGCTGATCCCCGGCTGTGACCGCAGAGGCCTCAGTGACGATCTATGTTATCGATGTGATGTGTGTTAAGGTCCCAATCCTGCCTTAATTTGACATCTTAACCCCTGGATTTTTTCCTTCACGAATGACCAAGTCGGTGTTCTGTGGTGGACTCGGGGCTGGACCAGTTTGTCACCCAACCCCTGAACCTCAATCATCTCTATGAAGTACTCCAAAATGTACAATCCTCTAACATGCTTCTTGCCCGAGTCTTACGTCCTTTTATCGAAGAGCGAACGACAATAACACATTAACGTCCACATGACGATGATAGCGGTGCTTCTTTTCCTGATTAATCTGGAAACTGTAATTTGATAGCTTTCAGGTAGAGGCGAGTTGATGAGCTGATATCCTCCACACATCAACCCTTATCATATATATCACATTTCCGTCCGCGAGTGGTGGAGACAAAGCAGTTTAAGGTTGAACATTCGCCCACACACACACACACACACACACACACACACACACACACACACACACCAAACCGGCTAAATTCAGACACCGCTGAGGGACATAGACACCTAGAGGATTATTTTCACTCGTCCTGGATTCTGTCTTGATTATTATAAGCCACGAGCGTGGGCCATAAAATTGTGCAAAATCTAATTATTTAATGATTGAATTTCTCTTCAGGCTCTAACTGCCCCCTCACCATCTGGCACTTATAACTAAATAAAAACACAGACACTTGCCAGTAATAAGTATGATGTACTTTATAATAGCAGCAGCTTTAGAACGTCTAAATGTTCTGCAAACATGTAACCTGCTTAATAACACACAAACACACACGCCTACACACACATGTTCATATGTTAAAGCAAGACGTCTGTGCATTTAGTTAAATAAGGGAACGTATAGGTTTTTGTTTGCAAACCTGCTCTAATGTCACTATGTCTTGTTCATCAAAGGATCATGGGAATTATGAGTTGCTGCCCTTTAAAACAAGCCACTGTAAATGGTAAGAATTATATATTTTCATTTCCTTATGAAAATGAAGTGAGAGGGTAACGGAATAAAATGGTCAAAATATTTTGGACCTTATGTAACTAAAATTGACAAATAAGAATAAAGCTTCTCATCTCTCCCTCCCAGGCAGTCATTGGGAAAAAGCAGAGTCTGGTTCTGCACTTGGTTTCTGCTTGATAAAAGGGAGTCTTGCCACTGTCTCTTTCATTGTGATTCGCTGGGACCTGTTTTTCTCTTCTTCTAATGTGTTATCTAACCTATAAAATCAGATTCAAACTAAATTTATCACCAACACTGGAATTTGTTATTTGTTATATTACAATACGAATGGAATAAAAATAGATGAATAAAATGAAATACAATAGATTCATATCAAATAAGGAACATGGCTATATAATGGCATATAAATAAATATTGAATAATGAATAAAAAATGAATAAAATACTTTACAGACAGATCTTGAACCATGGTGTTCTGGTCAAGATTCTTGAAATAAGTTTATGATTCAGATTCATTGAATTCAGTTGAATTTTCTGATTGAGCAGCCGTATTTGTTTATTTTAACTGAATTTATTTGGATGAATACAGATATTTCCAATGTTGTCTTGACATGAAGCTACTGTATAGATGTGTGAGATTAATTTACCAAAGAAAAATAAATTAAGTTTGTTTTACAGACGCAACAACTAACTGCTCTACAAACAAGTAAGACACTTTATTTTTAAGCGGCTTCAGGGGACATTAGTGCACACTTCCATATGAGTAATAGTAATGTCTTTATTGTCATTTGTTTTAATGTTATGTCCACTCAGCCCACAGAGAAGAAGACGGGGGAGTGCTCTTCCTCTCTGATTGGAAGTCCATAAGTCTCCGAGGGGAAGTTCACTTAGCCATCGCTTGACTTTACAAACATTAATTGGAGGAACAGCTGAGCCTTCAGCTACTCTTTGGATCCGTCCAAATACCACACTTTTTGCAATAGCGGGCGATATTGTTGCTCAGAGTTCAGCCTGACATGCTGTTGCCGTCAGGGGTTTCTTCATGTGGCTTTTGTGAGGTTCAAGACGAGGGCAGGCGAGGAGCAACCAGGAGGATGAAAGGCAAGAATGCATTCCAAGGAAAGTAAAGAGAGCAGGAAATAGGGGGCGAAAAGATGCAGGCATCCTGGATAAAGAGCTCTAATTGACTGTCACCAATCTCTGCGGTCGTGCTGCTGCTGCTAATAGCCAGCTAGAGGCGGCCGAGGCTAACGGACGGAGAAAGAAGACGGACCCTTCCCTCATTAACACTGCTGCCCTCCAGCATGAGCTCTCATTTCCTCTTCGCGAGAGTCACAATTAACCTCCATCCTTTTTTTTTTTTTATTTGTATTTAGTTCAGCTGCGATGACTTCCCTCACAAGGAAAAAATCAAGCGGTTTTACAATCTTGTGTTAAAAAAACAGAATTCAAACCAGGTTCTGACGCAGAGGAAAGTTACCTGTGAAGTGACTTGATGATTTAGTTCTCTCCAGAAGATTTATGGCTCAGGCTCAACATCGAAGCCTGCTCCCACACACTCGCTCGCTCTGCCCCCCCTGACCTCCCTCCGTGTCCCTCCTGTCCTGTACACTCTAATAGTCTATTGATTTTCCATCTGTGCGTGAAGCAGCCTCCACTTTTACCGTTCACTCATGATATTAGCTGTCCATTAACAGCGGCCCGAGATTCTTCTGCACATCAGCACCTCCACCGTCTTACACACTTCGCACACACACACACACACACACACGGTGCCAGGAAGATCATGGAGCATGCGATACAACATAGCAGCATATCATATGAATTTGTAACTCCTTGTTTAGTTACCTTTTGTTAAGCTTGTTTTTTCAAGAGGCGAATACCTTCACTATTTTAAAAATGAGTGACAGATTAAAACTGGACAAATTCCCCGCCCGTGAAATCGTAAAAGTGGGCTGTGCACTTTGCCCCATGACAAAAAAACTATGAAAGCTACAAAAGAGTCAAATCTTACATTGATAATTTGGACTTTTATCTACATTTTAAAGCTAGAACGGTGTTTCTACGTGAACGTATGCCAGAGCAGGAGATGTTTGAAAAAACGTTACAGATTTGTGACTTGCGCAACTTTTTTGACCTCGTCCAATTCATTCCTTATGGGGAACTTATCGTAGTTTTTCAGGAGTTACGTCGCGAAAAATGTATATTCTGGTAAGAAAAATAATAGTAGTGTAAGTCCAATTGAACCGCTCGTTTTGATGTATGTTTTGTTTGTATGCGTTCAACGGTGCGGGGGGTGAAAAGTGCCTAAAACGGAAGAAAGATGAATTATAAGAAGAGACCCGCGGAATAATAATAGGCTGTTGTCCAGGCTGTGCTCTGGACAACAGCTAAAATTGATAAATAAATACAACTGTTTTGTCATGACAGATGAGATTGAAAGACAAAATTTTAAGTCAACCTTCTACACATTAAAGCTGCAGAACCATCACTTACATCAGACACAGTGACAATTTTCATTTTATTTTAACACACAATGAAGGAAATTTAAGAACAAGGTATGTTTAAAAATAATTTTCAGCCTCAGTCATGGCTGGCAGATATTCTTGTCCCCATCACAACTTTCAGACACTCTAATTACTTCTCCCAATTCATGCACTTCTCATTTGCTTGAGCAACACCAACCCTCTTTTCTTATTGAACACGATTCATCTAATCACAGGCTCCAAAAATAGGAGATTTTGTCACATCTTCTCTCCTTACCCCGACTCCTCTTCCTCACCTGTCTGATCTCTCTGCAGGCGACTTAAATCACAAAATCCTCCTCCAAAATAGACAAAAGCAATCTGTGCGGGCTTTGTTTTGTTGTTCACCTCCCAGAGAAACTGCAAATGAGTCGTTGATGAATAAGGAAACAATTTGTGTGTTTCCCGTGACTAAACAAGACAGTTCTTGTTCGAGTCGAGACCTCGTTCCGTCCTCAAAAGAACATTCCAACTCTGACAGAGTTATCACTGCAAGGTGAACATTTGAGCAGACAAGCAGGTACTTTAATAGAAAAGTGAAAGGTTCAGACAAATAGATGAGACGGAGAAAACAGTTTTCCTTCTTTTCTACCAGCCTTCTGTTGACAAAAGATCTATTAGAATATTGTAGCAGTTCACTGGACCAATTGCAAACTGCTCTAGTAAAAAAGCTTACATCATACAACTAGTTACAGCAATTCTAGTTGTCACCACCACGGTACTTACTATGATAGAACTAGTTTAAACATAAGGATAAGTTGTGACAGCAGAAGTAGATACTATGGTAGAACGTGTGCTATCTCTGGCAGGAGTTACTAATGTAAATCTAGTTGCAACAGTAGTTACCTCAATAAAGTTCTACCTAACCTAACCAAATTATAACTATCTGAAACATTAGCACTAGTCCTTAGAACAGCACTGGTAACTAAAGCTGAACCAGCTGTGACCACAGTAGTAGTAACTTGTTTGGAAATAATTATAACAGCAGCACTAGTAACAAAAGTAGAACTATTTAAAAAATATATCAGGACTACTTACTACTAGTTACTTTAGTAGAACTTGTTGGGACATAAATGATAGTTTCTGGTTTGAAATAAGTTGCAACAGCAACAATAGTAACAATATTAGAGCTAGTTGTGACAGTAGTTACTAGTTTGGAACTAGTTGTTACAGAAAAAATAGTTACAATATTAGAGCAAGTTGTGAAAGTAGTTACTTGTTTTAAACTAGTTGCCACAGCAACACTACTTACTAAAGTATTAAAAAGTGACATCAGAAATAGTTGCTAAAGTGCAACTATTAAAATTAACATCAGCACTAGTAACTTTAGTAGATTAGATAGTGACAGAAGCACTAGTCACTCAACTAGAACAATAAAAAAATAAAACATTAGCTCTATTTACTATAGTAAAAACTAGTTGGGATAGCAGCTGTAATAACTAGACTGAAATTAGTTGTAACAGCAACATTAAGAAACATCTTAAGATGTTTTTATTTGTTCAGGCTTTTCCTTGATTTTCTGGAACTCCTGTTGTGTTATCAGTTTTATCTTGACCTTTAAAAGAATATACTTTATTGAATATTGTTTTGATTGTTTAAGCGCTTTGTGACCCTGGTCTGGAAAAGCGCTATACAAATAAAAATTACTTACTTACTTACTTACATTAGCTAAAGTAGATTGTATTGTTACATCCACACCAGTTAATACAGAAGCACTAGTTAAAGTACAACACTACTCAGTTAAACAATACTAGTAACTATATTTAGACAGCAGGACAAGTTTATATAGCAGTCGCGTTTTAACAATTTCACTAGTTATTTAAGTAGCACTAGTTTGTGAAACCAAAACAAGGGATTTTCTTTAAAAACAAATAACTCAACATTAGTAGTTACTATAGAAGATCTATTTGTAGCGGCACTAGCATTTAAAGTAGAAGTAGTTGCAGCAATGTCACTCACTATTATTTGGACGTTAGTAACCATGTTAATAGTTAACACCAGCACATGTCGTAACACCTGCTCTACACTGATGTTACATCCACAGTCACTGCAGCTCCACTCATTACAGCAGCAAAGCATGAGCATCATATCATTTTGTTTTATGGTTGTCGTTGTTACGGTTTGGTGCATAAACAAGTGTTAACACGGTTCTTTAATGATTGACTTGCGTCAACACTGTTTTGAACATGAGAACAAAATAGCCCACAGGCCTTGTGGATCAATGCCTCTTGTTGAGGGTGGACTACAGGCACCGTTTTGAGACTTCCATCCTGGTTGGAGCCGTGGAGAGAAACCATGAACGCACTCACACCGTTGATCAGCTGGTGTTTTAAAAAGCTCTGCACAGACACATCCAGAGAGACCTTTAGAAGAAGAGATCAACTGATTTGCTTCAGAATGAATCCAATCACTTGTATTTAATGCCGGTGTGTGTGTTGGTGCATGTGTGTGTGCTTCTGTGATGAAATTGCACTGGCCTTTACAGAGCAGAGTTAATTGTCTGATTGGGTGGTTGGGCTCCTGCATGGCTGTAATTTACAGATCCTCAGCCTACGTCAGTCTGCTACAAAAACATTTGACCTTCGCAGGAAAACGGAACAGACCAGTGTGTGTGTGCACGCATGTGTGTGTGTGGACTGACAATTTGTTTAATGCTAAAATGGACAGCTGGGCCGACGGCTCTCTTTCGTAGCTAAAAGCCTCTTTAATTTACAGAGTCGGAGCGAGAGAGGACAGGCCGGAACAACAGTGAGGAGGAAAGTGCTCTTCTTTAGTGATCAAGGGTGAGACAGATGTTTGATCTCGTATCGAGACAAAGTAGACACCAACCCTTTCAGCATCATCGATACAAAATCGACATTCTGTAGTCGTCATCTTGGACGGAGGAAGCCTGTTTAAATGAAAAATACAGATAAATATTTACCTATATCTGAGTGTCGAGAGATTCAAGGCTCAAGTGATGATTTGATTATATCTGTAATGAATTAATATATTTAATCGATTTTTGATTCTCAGGGTAAAACCCACAACTTGAGTTAAAAAAAAAATCGGCATTCATAATTATGGCAGATGAAAAGATTAAAAAATAATACAATGTGACTTCATAAAGTCATTTTTATTTTGAACAGACTTTTTTATTTAGGTTGTTACTGCAATTAATGCTGATTTAATTTCCACCACTGAATATTATGAATCGTTATAAGATATAAATAAAACATCAGGTCTTTATAAAATACACAACAACTCGAGAAAAAAAAAAAAACACAAATATTTTAAAAAAATTACAAAAAGGAAACATTAAATTTAACAATAACTATAGGTGAGTAAAAAAAGATACACCATTTATTATGACTGTAATAAATTGATCCTGATTAATCACATAATTTAACTTCGTCAACTTCTGAGATATTTTGCGATTTACTTGTGATGGTCTCGCCTCATTTTATTGACTCTATATTGTTTCAACACTTTATTTCCACCACAATTTTATTTCAGGCCGAAGAAGAAAAAATCTTGGGAGAAGCTGGGAAATCCAGGAGTCAAGTTGCATGAACAAGGGTAACCAAAAAGGCTGTTTTTGACTGAATTTGTTGTAACATAACTTAAGTATTGAGACAGTAAGACTCAGGTAAACTAGTGGACATTTCACATTACCTCGGGCTTCATGTACTAAGGGGTTTTACGCACAAAAGAAATGCTTAGCAACCTTTTCACGTCAATGTACATATGTATCAATATGGATACTGCGGCAAAAATTTACACTGGAGCTCATCTGCACTATTTAAATGTAAATTAAAGTATGTTGTCCATGTCAGAAATGTATAAATGACGAATAAAAACGGTTAAACCAGTTTACATTCATGTTTTAATATGTTCGTTCTGATCGCAGAGAGAAAAATCACGGACTCTGCTTTATTTAAATATTATTTAAATAAGTGGAAAGGGACGAACAAGTCTGGGTTTAAGTCTAGATTGATTGGCATGTATGAAGGAAAAGTGCTTTAATTCTTGTCACGCACAGATTGATACATCTGAATATTTTTGTGCTGCGTCATCTTCTGGATTTCAGCTCACAGACATGTTTAGTAGAAGATCTACGAACTTCTCTGACATGAGGCCCCTGTTTTTTTCTTAATTTATTTTATTTGCTTATGAATGTTTTCAATCCATTTTCGTCTCTTGTAGGCAGGAAATACACGCTCCCTTGTTTTCGTATCCATGGTGGAGTTGAGCCGCAGAGATCTTCAGCAGGTTTCCACAGAAACACTGTTGCTGGCATCTGACCTTTGCTGAGGAGCGAGTTCTAAATTGAGCCGGTTTGGGTGAACTGCAGCCTCAACTGACACTATAAAAAAACACTCCATTTAATTGAACCTGCCTGCACTCGTGGTTACTGGCCAACGACTCGTGACCTGCGGGGGTGAGTCGAGTTATCAATTCATTGATTCATTCGTTCATCTCTCCACGTTTTTTATATTGCAAATGGAATCCGACCGAGCGGATATTTCAGGTCCAACAATCGTCTGGTCTTGACTGACACTCTGATCGATGCAGAGAATAACAACCATACAAGCAGGTGTTTTTCTCTCTTTTTCGCTGTATTTCTTTTCCATTTGCTAAAAAACCTGGACTTTGGACGAAAGATGCAGAGAAAAACTTGTGAGTTTTCACTGTCCTTTGCTTACAGACAGTTCAAGCTGTCGTTGAATTAGCTTAATAAGTATTCACAGCATGTCGCTTCACATGTGCGTGTGTGTCCTTGTTGTGACAGTTTGTGAGTGCCTGTGTGTGTGTGTGTGTGTGCTAGTTGGGAGAAGCATTACTGTGCATGCCAAACACGATTCAACGTGTTTGAAGGGAGCAACCTGAAATGCGGAATTATTCATCATCCGAAGACACCGTAGAGACGCTAAAGTTGGACTGCAAATACTACAGAGACACCCGTCGCTCCTTCTGGCTGCTCCAATTTTCATATGGATGCACTGCAGAATCCACGTTGGCAACACTTCCCAGTAAACACAACAGCAGTAAAACAGCCATCAGCTAACTAGCTCGCTGGATTTTTTTCAGCGTTTCAGCATTCGCAGCCAAGGTCGAAACTATCGTGCGCTCAATTAGGCCTAATATGTTTGCGAAAATACTGACACAGTACATTTATCGTATGTATATAAATATAAATGCTGCACTGCCTTGTTCACTGGCACCTTGATGACTTCATCACTCATCCACTGACACCCCGGTGCTGGTGCTTTATGAATCGAAGTGATTTTTAACAATAAATTAGGTCATGAATGAAACTTGTTGAAGGGACTTTCTTTTTTTTTTCTCACACTCTTTAAGCAGCAAATCTTGATTGCAAATGCTTATATTTATACTGTCATGCATTTATGATATATAAAAGGAAAAAAAAATGTACTTGCAATGCAATTAAAATAGACAGTTGTTCAAATTCAAACCAACACATCCATTTCGTGTTTCAACCAATAAAGATATTAAGTCAAGAAGTTAAAAAAAAATGTTTCGTTAAGTTAAGCAAAACAAAGAATAGCATCTGAGTTAGACGTTCTTGCTGAATTCTTCCAGTATCTACACACAAAACTATCAACTAGCACAATTTGTTTTTTAACAACATTTTCACAAAAACAAGAGATTAATGAAGATGATTATGTTTTTTTGAATTTGTTAGTTGTTTTTTTTTCCAAAACCGGCACTAATGTCTGTGGATCGTTCTACCGTTAAATATTTCCTATGTTTTTATAGTTCAGTGGGACTTGGCTACTGCTCACATTTTAAAAAGAAACAAAATGAGTTATTTTTCTTATCTTTAAGAAAAAATATATAAATCTTTGTGTCATTTATCCCATATATATAGTTTGGATAATAATGGTTAGTATAATCTTTTAGTAAACTATTGCTTTTACTACTAGAAAAAAATCTATATGGATGAACAGTATTCTTTTGTTGTAGCATAATTCCATTTTAGATAAATAAATAAAAAATCCAAATGATTTGTTGGCTCACACACAAATAAAACATAATATAACATAAATGTAAATAGTTTCATCTTTTAAATAGTTACCTTTATACATATTTTGATTCATTACTCAGCAGCTGGCACAGGATTTCTTTGACAGCCATGAGGGAATACTGTGCATAAAAGAGTAAAATATTGAAACAAACAGTACAAACGACATCACGATACATGAAAGACAAAATCTTTATCTACAAACATTGAGAAAAGCGTGGTTGATTCATTTTACAACATGAAAGTTGCCCCGCGGACCGACCGGTGCATTAGTCGGAGGCCGATTCGTTTTGATGGGGGTCTAAAGGTTGGCGGCGCTACAAAGAGTGGTCGCGCAAGAGTCTATTGATGCAACATGTCTGTAATATAATTGAGTGGAATTTCATTTAATAAAGTCCATAATTAACTTGGAGCCAGTTCAGAGACCGCAGGACAGCAGAGAAGTGCTCAGACCTTTACTCTGGACACAGTGGTCGATGAAGAGAGACGAACCAAAGGACGGCATTCATCAAGTTTTCGCTAAACGTCCCACTTGATTCGGATGTTTTTCTTCAATCCTTGTGTTTTCTTGATTGAGCCCAGAGGCACATTTTTAACCCTTTAAGTGGGTAAATAGATACTTTTTTTTAGCGTAACTTTGTCCTCCAGTATTCACTCATTGAGCCAAAAAAAACAAGAATCGTGACTGAACTAAGCAACAGACAATAAATCAAAGAGCGAAATGAGTTCTAAATGTGTTTCTCCGTGAGTGTCAGGGCCTGCACCGTGCATCTGATGTAACCCACAATAAGACGCTTAGACACACTTGTAGCTCTGTGCTATCTGTTAGCAGGAACCCAGTATGTTGGTGTAACCCCTCCGGCTACAGCAGGCTTCTCCACGCTGTGTTCCGGGTCCTCTTACAACGCTGCTAATCCCTCACTTTCAGGCTAATCCTGCTGGTTCTCGCTGCCGCGGCTCTCACCTCACACTTGTCTATGCTGAGACTGTTTATTCAGTCTTTTCCATTTCACAGCCGTGCTGTTGTTTTTTTCAGCAGCACCCATCTGGGCCGCCACAACCGCGCTCACTTTATCTTATTGTAAATTCTTTATTTCATGTATTATTTACAGCCCGTGTGCGGAGCAACTTATCAAAACAACAGCTTACGCTCTTCTTTTATGTTGCTACGCTCGCGCTTGAATCCATTCATTTATTTTCCTTTTTTTCACTTGTAACCTGAACAAGTTTTGCCTTTCATCTTTTTTCTTTTTCTTTTCAGAATATCTAGATAATGATTTGTTTAAAGACTCAAGATAGAAAGACAAATAAAAAGTACTAGGAGATATGTGTGTCAATTATTCCAAATATTTTCAACAAACAACAGCATTTAAAAAGGGCAGAGGTCTGCCCTGTTATTATACTGTTATTACACTGTTTTCATAATTGACACTATCTTATTGCGACATATTCATATTTAATTAATTTGACCCCTTTTTTATTTTTTGAAATATTAATGGACAACCGATGGCAGTAGCTTTCTGGAACTCACTTGCTCAACACATTTCAAGAGCAAGAACCGCTTGATCAGCACCACAACCTTAAAAAAAAAAATTTGGGATTTCAATTAAACACTGACAAAATGTACCATTTGTAACAATGTAATCAAAATCCTACAATAATCTCCTTTTTAGTTATTTTTTAAAACAGACAGACAGACGGATAAACACTGACAAAACAGTAGCTGAAGTTGATTTTAAGTAATTATTGTGTCCATCGATGAGTTGGCTGATTATTTATCATGTTTTGTCGATTAATAATTAAAGTAAATACGACAACATTGAATAAAGAGGGTGACTCAATCATTTAGTCATTTGTTTTTGTATGCATTCCACAATTCCATCTCATTTCATACTCACCATCATGTTTATCTGAAGGTTACAACTTGTCCTTAGAAATTGTTCAAAAATAAATGACATTACTCAACATTTTAAGATAGTTTTTCCTAGTTTCTCAGTGTACATCTCATATAGACTAAAAATATAGCTTTATATAACTTTTTTTTCCAGATTCTTCTTGTTGTTTTTTTGTGTGTCTTTGGTGTGAAACCAGGTCATATCAAAAAGACACGGATCAATTGTCGCAACCATTTGGGCCTAGGATATTGTTAAGGAAAGCTCCTGTGACATCCATTCTCTCCAGTATCAACTCAACAACTAGCTGAAGATTAACCACTAACTTAGCCGCTGTCATTTATATTTTATTTGTTAACCGTCCAAAGCATCTCTACACTTTTAAAGTAGAAGGATGATGATTTACTTCTATAAAGTCTGTTCTTGCTTCTAGAGGACAGGCCGGCTGTAACTTCCTGATCTCAACTCTCATTAACCTTTTTTAATAACGTAATTTTCAAAGGATACCCAAGTAAATAGTTTATTACTTAATAAGGAGTCAAATAGACAAGGATTTAATTGCAAAAATTAAGAGAGCATGTTCAGGAGAGACTCCAAAGCAAGTCTTAATCAAACCCTCACAATAGTGAATGAAAGTGTCTGGGCTTTATTATAACATCAGGCTTTAATGGGCAGGAAGCATCGTCTGGTGATTCTTTTACTACTCAACTCTATTTTATCTGCAGGGGAAGCTCGACATGTTTACAGGTTAACCACAGATGAACTGTAATTACATGCAGCCGCACAGATGCGTATTTACAAGCTGGTCTCGACCCACGGTGTAGGAATAACAGAGACGGTTAAATTGCACAGCGCTAACACGGAAGCCCACATGTGCGTGCAGGTGAAAAGCAAATCCTTCTCATTAGCTACTGCAGAGAGCAGATGTGTCCCACTAGAACAGTGGGAAAGTGTGCTTGGTGGAGCACGCCTTAAACATGATTGACATGTCAACAGATGGCTCTTTCCAAATGATTGTATTACACATTCTCGTTTTTGTCGCCCATATTTGCATTTTGAGTAATTTCCAAAATAGCTTTTACACGGACTGCCAAGCCATGGTGCGATTTTTATTAATCCAGAAGTTTCTGTTCGTCTCTTTATCTCCATGTGGGAGACTGATCCAGATTTCAAAGTTATGACACCAAAAGAACATGAATTATTTCAACATGACATGTTGTTGATATGTTTCATGACTTAACCATACAATATGTTTGTAACATATAATCTGTATTTATTAACTTAAATAGTACCAGTGAGCAGTAATATAGATATTTTGAGTCTATATTTTTACCACTTTTAATCCCAACTGTTATCCGAATTTGCCGTCCCGGTACTTACACTGCAAGGAATGCTAGATTAAGTGTAAGCAATAAAATGTTTAAGTTCTTTAAAACGATGAGGAAGTGTTGGTTGTGTTGCAAATTTTACTTGACAATTTAATAAAAATATTTTGCTCTGTATAAATGAGACATCAATGAAAATAAAGAAAATAATTGATTGACTAATAAGATGATTTACTTTTTCCAAGAGAAACTTAAATTGTTTTCTTTAAACAACAATTATATTGAATTAAAATATAATTGATTGTGCCCTTCTTAAAATACATTCTAACATACTGCTTAAACACTAAAATTAAAAGGAAAATTGTCACTAATAAGAAGCGATATTAAATAAAAGAAGACATGCATTTCACAAAGTTTTTTCTCATGTTAAAAATGTTTCATAGTAAGTAATTCATTTTAAGTAAGTAAGTAATTTATATTTGTATAGTGCTTTTCCAGACCAGGGTCACAAAGCGCTTAAACAATCAAAACAATACCCAATTAAATATTTACTTAAAAGGTGAAGATAACACAGAGAACAACACAGGAGTTCCAGAAAATCAGGGAAAAGCCTGCACGAATAAAAATGTCTTGAGATGTTTCTTGAAGGAGTCAGTAGACTCAATCAAGCGCAAAGAGAGAGGAAGATCATTCCAAAGCTTAGGAGCAACAGTCTGGAAGGATTTTTCTCCTCTGGTCCTGAACTGTGTGCGAGGAACCATCAGTAGATTCTGATCCACAGACCTCAGAGCCCGAGCTGGGGTTTAAGGCTGGATCAGATCCCTGATGTAAGGAAGGGTCTGACCATGAATAGATCTGAAAGTAAGAAACAGAACTTTAAAGCTGATCCTGAAAGAAACCGCAGCCAGTGAACAGATTCAAAGATCTTTGAAATGTGAATTCTTCTACTAGAGCTCGCTGCAGAGTTCTGAATCAACTACAGGCTCTACATAGTATAATAGTTTCATGAAGTCCAAATAATCCCGTGGGCCTTTGAGCCTAAACAGGAACAAGAGAAGCAAACCTGAAATATTCTCAACAATACAACCAACTTTGCTCTTGAATTTGGAGGCGAGAGACCCTCAACATCACTGCAGACACCAATACAAAGATAAATTAAGAGAGTTGGGGATGTTCAAGAGTCCTGAGAAACTGTTAGGAGAAAAACGGAACTGAAGAAATCCCCAGGTAGAATAAAAAAAAAAAAAGAGCAGTTTCCCGCCAACATTTTGTAATCCATCTTTTCCCCTGTCAGCTGTGACCCAAAGTTTAAAGAGTGAGGACATTAGGATTGATAAATGTGGTTCGTCTGCCACCGGTAAGTGACATATGATGAGGTGGTGGTGGCTGGTCTTTTCCACTTTAATGTGCCACCGTTAGACTGGAGCACTTTAGTGAACAGACACTTTTGCCAAGTACAGGCTTCTCAAAACATCTCTCAGTTCGGTCATGAGATTAAGGTTAAGCTCACCGAAAAATCTCCTATAGTAGAAACTGGATCACTGTTTGTGTGTGTGTGTGTGTGTGTGTGTGTGTGTGTGTGTGTGTGTGTGTGGGTGTGTGTGGGTGTGTGTGTATGTTTGTGTGCCAACAAATAACAGGGTTGTTTCTCTTCAGACAGCTCAGTGCGAAATCTGTTTCTGGCCAAAGTAATCTGGTGGATATTGATCCAACTTTCGCCTCATAAACACAAGCAAATGCACGAAAAAACCTAGATGCTCGTGCACGTAAGAAAACACATCTGGTACCACTGCAGAGGCACTTTCCAGAGAAGTTGGAGTGACATCAATTGCACTCAGATAAAAATGGATTTGGCCCCGGCTGTTGGCTCAGTAAAACATTCTGATCCGGCAGCAGAGGAAGATTTATCAGGAGCCAAATCAGAAGCCTCACTTTCCGTGCCAAACGTATATTACATAGGAGGTGGCGCAAGAGGAAACTCATGCATAGAATTACCTGCTCACTGGTGCATTGGTCTCATTTGGCTTACTCTAAAGCAGCTCATTACTTCTAGAGCCGGGGAAAATACAGGTCGCCTTTGTTGAGTGGATGTCACCACGACGCAAGGTGGAACAACCAGGACCGCAATCAGAGGTGTCCGAGGCTGACTTGGTGTACATCTGAAAGTGGGAGTTTCTAAATCACTGTTCAATCAGAAAAACAAAACTGATGTAGAACCTTTAATTCAGGTTTGTTCAAAGTTTATCTGTAGAGGGCCATATTTGATAAAGGGGGAAAAAAAGCAGGGGCCAAATGTGAATTCTGACATCATACCAGGAGTGAGCTTGTTCGAAACTTTTTTAAACAAAATAAAAGGTCCTCATCTTCAACCAGACAAACATTTAAAAACAAAAAATTGTTTGGTAAATAGCTTGGACGCGTAACATCTTCACTTGTTTTCTTTTGATTTTGTCATGAAAACCTTGTGTGACCTTGTATTTCGAAATTTTCAAAAATTGTGCTTTTTACATTCTCTGGTTAATGACTCATGCAAAATGCTCGGGGTCTTAAATGGCCCCCGGGGCCACATTTTGGACGTGTCTACAAGCGGATTTTGATCAACTGTCACGTTGCTGTCATGTTGCTGCATCTAGCCGTTGTCCATTATAATTTAATATAAATAACTTGTCAATAATTCACAAGTTGACTCAATTTAAAAACTGACTGTCTAATCAATGATTATATGGTAACTTGATTGTTATTATTTACAAAAAACTAAAAATATATAGAAATATATACGTTAAAGGGCAACTAAAGTCAAACTCCAACTCTCCTGCCTCATCCACGTGTTTCAAATGTTGAAGTCTTCCTCTCCAAGAAGTTTCTCATCATGACCATGTTTTGAAGTTATTACTTTATAAAGTTCTCCCTCGTCTGAAATCTTGGTGAACAAGAGGTTACGAGCTGAATCCTTTATTTCATAATAATAATAGGCCACCTGCAATCAGGTCCCTTGTAGACTTCTGGGATTGATGACGCGCAGTGACAAACCTTGATGCATGACCAATCACAGCAGAGTGAGCATGGTTATGGTTAACAAGATTTAATCTCCAGAAAAACAAAGTAAAGCGCTTTGTGACCCTGGTCTAGAAAGGCGCTATATAAATAGAGATTATTATTATTATTATTATTATAATAGTGTTTTCAGTGGGCGGGGCTAAAGTACTTTTTTTTTTATGTGAATATTTTTTGAGTTTTGTACAAACATACTGATGATACAATAGAGGTCCAACATCTATTTAAGACACACTTAAATCAACACGTTAATTGTAATGTAATGAAGTTCTCATAGTCGTTAAATATAGATGTGGTAATTCACAAGTCATCAGGGCATGCCAATAATACATAAGAAATAGACCAGACCCAGAGGAACAAGAGTTTGGCAGTGACGGAACAATATTTTTAGATCCAAAAAGACGGTTGCGTACAAGCTGGGGGAGGACCAGAAAAAAAAAAGAAAAGATGGACTATAGCGTCCAGATGTCATGTCAAGCCTAATTACCTTTACCTTCAGAGAGGTATGTAGGGAAACGGAATCTCTCGAGATGAACAAGCGAAAACCTCAATCTGTCCAAAAGTGAAGCTCCCCTCCGTGTCTAGTCGACCTTTTTTTTTTTTTCTGAGAACATGAGCTTCGCCGCAGTGGACAATCTTAAGTGACGGCGACTAGCGTTTGGTCTGAGGGAAGTATAATGATGGATGAATGAAACAAGGACGGAATCTTAGATCAGATTTCACCATCTTACTCTGATGGACTATATTTATTTATAAAGCGAGAATGGATGGGAAATCAAGGTTTGAAAGAACAAAATAAAGCGTATAGAAATAACCATTATAATTAACCTGAGAGTGCTATAGCTAACCTTAGTGGTTTGTCGCCTAAAAGTGGTTGCAGGTTCCATTCCATATTTAGGCAACAATTGTCATAACTGTGTACAGTTGTGTTGGTATACTTTCCTTCCAGAAACATACAGTCCCCTCTGACCCATATAAAGTAAGAAGCAGTAGAAGTACTTTCGTAAATTTTGAAAAAACATGTTTTTGTAGAGTGCAGACATCTAAACGTTTTGCTCCACGTGAGCAGCTTGTAAACAACCCGGCTGACAAAAGAGCACCAAAAACATGTCGTCATTCCAGGGAATAAGTAAGAAAGAACCGTGAGTCAACTACTATTGATCCAAACTTGAACATGGGAATTAAGGGTAACCAGGCCTCAGTGAAAAGACTCATGAATAAAACATGATCATTTCACTTCTAACGGTACAAGCTTTGTTTGCCTCTTTTTTCGATCTATCTGCCGTTCTTACTTCTCTCTTCTTTTTATCTTCCTATGAGGCGGTTTTTACCTCCAGTGCTGCAGCGTCCAGATCAAACAGCTGATCAAACGCAGGGTTTCGAACCGGATGACTGCGAGGGGCTTTGTGGTTTTATTCTATTTTTATCTTTTATCTTTAGTTTTTAAAATATGCCTTTTTTTCTTCATTTCTGATCGTCGCAACCTTAATGGCCCTCAGATTGATCTCTGCTCTCAATTTTCTCTTGCTATAACCACAACGTGGTTGCTTATAAAGTAGGATCATGTAAGGTTCCTTCTATACCTCCAAGTCTCTTCATTTGACTCACCACGGTGACGCACAAAGATAGACCTAAAAGCAAATTATCACTTTCACTCACAATGATCTTAGCAGAGATGTGGATTTGATTACTCTGAGCTTAACAAAGAGAGTGAACTTATCGTTGATATGAAAGGAAGCGTTAAGTTGACTGGTGTTCTGGGAAAACTTGCCCCACTCGACCGTAGCTAATGTAAAAATGCATTAATAATTCAAATAAGATTTTCTCAGCTTTTTTATCCATGATGCTGCCATGGGTCATGAGTCTCAATGAACGTGCCTTGCTGCGATCTATTCTCTCAGCCCACATCTCTCATTCAGGTTTCAGCCCCCCAGCCCCCCTTTAATTCCTGTTATGAGAATTTCTTTTCTACACTTTATCTTCTGTAGCAAAGCTTGACTCAAACCTGTGATGCAGAAATATATAATTATCAATTAAGGAGATGAAGCAGCAGATGCCCAGACTACACTGTTTAACTGCATATCGGAGCGCAGCAGCAGCCGCAATTAGCTAGAACGATGTTCAAATACTACACATCCAAGCCGCATTTCCGTAGGGTAGAAAATTAAGTTAAAAAAAAAGGGGGTAGTTGACCGAGCGAAGGAATTTGTGCCATTAGGTTTAAACTAATTTTTCAATTTTATCTTGATGAGTCAAAAACACTGTTGATATTTTATCCTATTTTCAATATATATAAGTTCTTAAGTCTTTAAATTATATTTGATAAGTTGCTATATTAATGATTAATTATTAATGGTTAAATTTGGTAAACGACGGTGCCCCCAACTTTCCTGACTCACTCACATGTTTGAAATGTTAAAGTCTTCCTCTCCAAGATGCCAAGAGTTCCTCATCATGATCATGTTGAGGACTTTATAAAGGTCTCCCTCATCTGCAATCTTGGCGAAGGATAGGTTACGAGAGCGGAGTCTATTATTATGTTAAAATGGTTTTCACCCCTCCTCCAGTCAGTTGTCATCCGGCCCCGATTTGTTTATACAACGACTCCCTCAGAGGTGTATATATCTGGGATTGATGACGCGCGCTGACAAACCTTGACCAATCACAGCAAAGTGGGTGTGGTTATGGTGAACAAGATTTAATCTCCAGAAAAGTAAAGTGTTTCCAGCGGACGGGGCTTAAGCATGTTTTCTAATGTAAATATTTCAATGAAAAGAGAGTTTTTTACAAACAGACACTGATGATACAATAGAGTCCAACATCTATTTAAGAAACACTTAAATCATCACATTAGTTGAATTAGTTTAGCTTTATGTGGCAATGAAATACAAATTTGTGGCCATGATTGAGTTTGTCATGAAGTTATTCTTCAAATAAAAAATAGTTATAAAGATAGAATATATACTATATAAAAAAGGTATGGTTATAAATATTTGGTTCTAACTTTGCCCGGGAATGAAAAATGTAAATAAACTTTGTTTCCTTAATAAAATGCATTTTTTACCAATAGGATCTTGAGTGTTTATTGTCTGATATTAAGATGAGAAACTGTTGAATTGATCAGGACCTTGAAAAAGAACAAACCCGACTCATGCTAAGGAGTCCAAGCATCCCTGCCTCTGATTCAGATCCAGCCGACGCACTAAGCAGGCTGGACCACAACAGAACACTGTGAGTCTATATCAACCTGACATGGAGTTGCAGAGAGAAGAAACTGTCACGTATGAATGAATGTCGCCAGTAAAATTACCATCTAGAGGGATGTGTTTGTGTGTCAGGCACGGTGTGATGAAAAGAAGCAACGGCTCCATTAGGAGTAATGCACTGTAAGGCAGTGCTTAGAACTCCTCAGGGTCAACTGTAAAGGCAGAGTTATTTTGGCTCTCTTGCAGATCAAATAAATAGGTACCTTCTACAGCTCCTGCTTTATAAACTACAGCTCCGTCCCGCTGCAGCTATTCATGTTGGGTTGAAAGTATATGCACTCTGCTCTCCCGGAGGACCCGGGCTGTTTATGATTGAGGTAAATAACAGTACATGGACTTTGTAAAAAACGTTGGCGTTACTAAAGAGCTGCGGCGGCGACACACAGTTGGCAGCGATGCTGGTGATCAAATTGTTTTAAAAAGAGTGCCTCACTCACGTCCTGTTTTTGACGTGTGAGCGTACAGGCTGTAGGATGCGGTCGCCCATCACATACGCTGGAGTCCCTCCTTTTGTTTTGACATCTGCGTCCTGATAAGAGCCGTTTAATTTGCAGCTGTGTTGTATCATTTAACCATAGCTTTTGTGTCGGATCCATTTAATGAGCTGACGAAAATTAAATCACTTTTTAGTCTCTACTAAAAGAAAAATGGTGGTTATTTATATGTACAACTTGTATAGGGTTATGTATATTGATGTATGTGTCTCCACTGCAACTTTAAATATCTATTTGATCAATATCACTAAGTGTTTAAAATCAATGGCATATAATTGTCTCTTCTTTGCGTGTTCTAGATCATATAAAACTCCAGGGTCGGGGGCCTCATCCGGGCCAGGGGAGTCATGTTATGTGGCCTGCCGGGTGATTAACCCAAATGAAAGTAGATAAATGTACATGTTGAAATCATAAGATGTTTATGTTTCAGATAAGGAAAGGAAAATATGTAAATATTTATACAATGACTTCCAAATAAGAGTAAAACTGACATTAAAGGACAGAAGTACAGAGATAATACAGATAGATTGAGCTTTCAAGGTTGACAATATCGTAACCAGACCCACGCTTTTCCCCCATTCAACTGTATTTGCATTTGTTACAAGGCCCCACAGAAATCCAAAATCATTTATATAATTTATGTTTTGGGTTTGTTTTGAAAAAAAGGTGGTATTTTCTTATTTTCTATATCTGGAACTCTTGACACATCGAGTCTCTTGTTTCAATCAAGTTTACTCCAAAAATAAACCTGTTAACTTGTGAAAGTAAGCGAAAAACAATAATTTCTGAGTGCGACTGGTCCAGATTATGGTGAATAATTGACACAGTCATATGTTAATGACAACAGCACATAAGGTGTCACAGGGGTCGGGTTGATAATGGGAAAGATCCAAATCATGAACGTTATGGTTAGACCAAGTTTATTTTTGTAGGGTAATGTAAGGTTGATTTGTTTTGTTTTTTAAGCCAATGTCAGTACATTAGCATTATTTGTCATTGGGGGTAAAACAAGACAAAATGTTTATACAGTAAGGGATGAATCATTGGTAAGAAAGGTGTGTTTGTAGAGATGCTTAACAGTGTGTGTTCCATCTCTAATGTAGCTGCTCAAAAAGAAAAAAAGAAATTCTTGCTTTAATACTGAATTTGCTCTATCATGAAGTTGACACCAGCACCTAAGGGAGGGATGAAAAAACAGTATCTAGCAGAGTCACAGAGGCGGATCAGAAGACTGATTTGTGAAAGTTGTCACAGACTTAAAAATGAGGCGTAGCATTGACATCAGTGACTGAATCACTGCCTTTAACTTTTTTATTTTTTCTATCAAAACTTCTTTCCCTTCCCTTGATCATAAACCGAGCTTAAAAAAAGTTTTCGTCGTGGATTATAGAAGATAGTCACCAAAAGTGCAGAGGTTATTTAAAAAAAGAAGGCGAGACGACGTTAGTTGAGACAGATCAGAGAATAAAAATGACTTTGACCCTGCCGGGAGATTTGACCAGACCTACAGGAGGTCCCTTCATCAGAAACACTGAATCCCTTTAAATAAGAGATTCTGAAAGTCACACCGTGAAGGACGGGAGCGAGAGACTGACTCTAGAGAGACTGCTTAAGGCCTTGCAGCAGTATTTGGAATCATCAGTATGTATATGTAAGACACACGGCGATGTATCATGGAGCTAAAGTAATGGCGTACCTTCTACGACCTGATCTTCTCGCTGTCACTGCAGAGGACATTAAAGCACCGTCCAGTGTTGTAACAAAGGGCAACACTTCTGCCACCGAGCATTGTGGATGTTTTTACAATCACCTGCAAATCAATGATCCGTAACATCGTAACTCAATTCTTTTTAATGTACAAGACATTTGCAAGATATGGTTTTTTAAGAGACTTGTAATTGGACAATAAAAAATAAATGCCAAATAGAATCTTAATTTTATTTTTCAGCATTTTCTTAGACATATATAAGAGCTTCTCCCAGGACATCAAGGGATTAGAGTATCTTTTTGTCGGCAGAATATAACCATGACCAGTTCCTGTGCTGGTGAACCTTAAAGTTGTGCAAGTCAATGAGAATCCTGCTTTTTATCTTGATCACAGCCATAGAAGTGGCAACAATTGCACCGAAATGCCTCAGCATTCTGTTGTAAAGGTTAAAAAAGTCATGGTTTCTTTTTCATTCATTTGATCATTGATTATCTTCAGAAAAGCTTTTTTTTTTTTACCCTGAATTTCATTTGAAAATCTTGAGTTAAACAATATATTACAGAGAAACTATTGTCCTTTAGTAATAGAACATTCAGAAAATGTGGTACTCAAATATTTCAAGTACCTTGGATACAAAAGTTTATTTTAATATTGAACGAGCTGGGATTCTAGGTACGCTGCTTGGTGAGGAAACATAAGTTTCCTTGGTTAAAGTATGTGAAACTATGAGTCTTTACAGAGGTTTCTAAGGTTGGACATTGTGAACATGTTCAGGTAATTTATTAAATCTTAGTTCTGGGACCAGACGAAGGAAACTTAAAGAGCAACTAATATGTTGATTTAAGTGTTGCTTAAATTGATCTTGGACCTCTATTGTACTCATTTGTACTGATGGTCTGATGGAGCTTCATGAAGCAGTGTCATTATTTTCAGAGTCCACTAGATGGCGGTCTGTGCACTATTTTCTTCAACAACTGTTCTAATGAAACATCACATAATTTTTAAACTGATGGCGCCACCTACTGACCTCTAAACAACATGGCACTGTTTCATGAAGCTTCATCAGCCCGTCACTACTCTTCAGTATGTGTCTGTTTGTAAAAAACTCTATTTTTTTCAGTGAAATATTGACATTAGAAAAGCCCCACCCACTGCAAACATGTTTTTTTCTGGAGATTAAATCTTGTTTACCATAACCACGCCCACCCGGTTATGATTGGTCAAGTATCAAGGTTTGTCACGCGTCATCAATCCCAGAAAGGGACTCGTTGTATAAACAAAGTGAGGCATGATTACAGCTGGCTGGAGGAGGAGTGAAGCCATTATAACGTCATAATGGACTCCACTCTCGTAACCTCTTGTTCGCTGAAATTTCAGACGGGGAGAACTTTATAAATAACTTTTTTCTAGAAAAAAACGTGGTCATGATGAGGAACTTACTGCATCTTGGAGAGGAAGACTTCAACATTCGAAATTGAAAAATGTGTATATTGGGCATCCGAACTAAACATCTACTTATAAGAAAGATCATCTCAGCCAGTTCACGAGAGAAGGGTGAGTGTTCTTACATAAGCCAGCAGGGGCTCCACTCTAACTTAAAGACAAACAGATGTTTTTTTTTAAATCTCCTCAGCGACGCTGAAATCCTCCTCATGCACTTGTTTTTATCATCACATTTAAATGTTGATTGTGTCTTTAGAAGAGAAGTGTCGGCATATGTGGAGCGGTCCGTCCGAATCTCCCTCCCAGAGAGCACATCTCCTGACAGAGACATAATCCTGGCTGATTTCTCTTCCCTGCTGTCTAACTGCAGCTGCACACGGCTACTAGTCAGGTACAGAAAAACAGACTCACACAGTCACGCACATGCAGAAGAATTTTTTAGTCATGATGGATTTTGCTGCCACAATTCCTCCTTTTCCATACCACTCTTTCATTTCATCCACCTTTCTTTCCTATTCCCCACACTCCCCTCATCCTCTTCCCCGCAGATGGGTCACGGTGCCGCACGCTCGCACACACTCCAGCACTTCGCCGCATGCTTCTACCTTTCTGTCACTCACTCCCTCTCTTTCCATATCTCTCTTTCATACCAACAAAATCCAATTTGTGATAGACCTCTGGGAGCCGTGTGTGTGTGTGTGTGCGTGTGTGTGTGTGTGTGTGTGTGTGTGTTGAAGAGGATGAGGTGAGCCCTCCAATCACAAAGCTCCCGGTGGAAGGCAATAAAAGCAGTTGCAGTGACGAGGTCTCCACGATGAGATTTTCAGGGTAAGTTGTAAATGTTCAATCAGTTTCCCTCTTTTCTCCAAGCCTGGAATGTCTTTGGTAGGAAAAATAGGGAGGGATTCAGAGTTGAAAGGAACTTTAGAGGTTATACCACAGCATCCTCCAAAACAGAGCAATAGTTGTGTGATACTTCCAGCATCACTCACAATCACAAGTGCCGAATATTAAAAAAAAGTGTAAAACAGATCTTTGACACAGGGACAGAGGAAATGAAGGCACAATTTTCACTAAATAGGGAAAATAACATTCAGTATAAAGCTAAAAATGTATCATGTATTTACCTTTATCTTTATCTCTTGGAAGTAAAAAACATAATGGAATGAGATTAATAATGAATGACAAAAACTCTTGATGTTCAATTTTGGCTCTCACAAAATAAACAAAAAATCGTGGAGCAGTAAACTTGGAAAGGCTTTTTCGGGGAATTAGCGTTTTATTTTTGGAGCCACTGTTAAACCGCTTGGCAACAACATTTCCTGTCAAAGGAAGTCTTTCTCTTTGTGTTCTGAGGTTGTTTCAGAGGATTCCAAACTGTGGCACATATCTTCAGATACAGGCTTTTGACCCTACTCAACATGTGTGTGTATTTTATACCTGTATACATCAGGTGATCGTGCAGGACAGACAAGAGACCATGTGACAGGGCTGGCACGTCACTAAATCACTACCAAAGAACATCAATTCAAATTAAACCATTCAATACACATGTTGGTTGAATGAATGATAAAATAAAAAACAAATAGAAACTAAATAATTGCCTTTCCAGCAGAACATGCAGTGTGAATGCTGACGCTGAATCTGTAAACTGAAATGCTTGAAAGCTTTTCATTAGGATTCAAAGTAAAAATGAGTCAAAGAGTTGAAACGATGGCATCAAGGAAAAACACCAAACAAGAAAAAGAAGAAAAAGAAGATTCTGTATTTTTTTGTGTTTTAATGTCTTAAAAATGATTTCAATTGATCATGATCTCAAAAAGATCTGACCTTTTGACCCTCCCTGGACTCTGCTGCCCCTTTCTACTCTACTCTTATCTCTCACTTTATTCTCTGTCACTCTTTTCTCCATCAGTCTGTCTACTCCTCTCCCGTCACAGCGAGAGGCCAGTCTTGTTCTGCTTGAGGTTTCTGCCTTCTATTAGAAAGTTTTTCCTCGCCACTGCTGTTTTCCTTTTCTCGAATAAAATCTTACTTGAACTGCAAAGACTGTTGAGATAACTTTGTTATGATTTGACATTTTAAATGAAATACAATTGAATTGAATTGAATTGAATAGAAGTAAACCACAAAAGAAAAACCCATTTAAATTTAAATTTCCTGCTCAGGGTAGTGAAGCACAATCCTGCCATCAAAGAGATCACCGTGTATCTGTTTTACTGTGTATGGGAAGCTTTGTTAACACAGCAAATATGTGTCAATTCCCTACTTCAACAGACAGGTGGCAGCCTAAGGACAATCCTCCCTCAATATATGTCCATGAATATTTTTCTCCTTCACCGTGTTTTTTTCATTATTCGACTCAATAATTAGCTTTTCCCCATAAAAGTATACACGTTGAAGTTGAGGTTTTTCCTTCCCCTCTCTGTTTGTCAACATCTATGGACACAACTGGAGCCGAAACAGCTGCAGGTGTAAAGACAGCCGTTGGTTTTTTCAGGCAAGACGGTATTCTAGACAGAAAACCTCAGGACTGGATTATTTATTCAGAGCTGCGCTGATCTCACAGCGGCCCCTCTGTGTGGATGCAGACAGGCCAGAATTGAACTGTCTGTCTGCGAGACACAGCCTGCGTCCCCTGCATCATTCCTCGTAAGCTCCCGACTCAATCACAATAAAAAGCCTGCTGCGTTGGCACTGCGCACTCACAGGGCCGACTCAGAGGGGATCCGCGTGTCAGAGAAGAGGAGGACGGTGAGGAAGAAAGCCAAGCTCATCATGAGCTCCTCGTGTCTCCTCTCGCCCCTAATGAATGACTGAGAGGTGGAGAGCGGCGGAAAACTGCTGCATGTAGGTAGACATGACGAATGAATAGATGTCCGGGCGTCTTCCTTAGTCAGGGTGATTCTATTTCAAACGTGGCGAAACATCCATGATCACATTTAAATTGCATTCAGGATTCAAGTCCGGGGCTGTCAGATCCACGAGAGCGAAAAATATATTTTAAAAATATGCTGAGATGAGCAAATATTTATAGAAAATAAATAACGTACTGCTGTTCATCTTGACAAAATGATGTATTGCAAATCAAAACAAATTGGGAGGGATATTGATTTACGCGTAAAGATTTGTTGTCTTTTATTTGTATACATTCTATTAATAAAAAAACATCGATACTATCCCAAACAGAAACCCAAAAATATCATATCACACCCTTACACCTTTTCAATCATTTTTATATTCAAATTCCTTCCTTTTACAGCAATTTATATCGACTTTTAATATCAGCTCCATCTGCTAAAATGCAAAGGGTGCCATCTCATGGTGGGAGGTCCAAGTGCAATGTATGTTAAATTCAACCTCTCTCGCCCACATTGGTAAGTCAAAGTGCTCTAGTTCAGTCAGAGTGATAAGGGGGCCACATGACTGTATTTATGCGGCCCTCATGTTGTCAGAGTAGAACTGACCTGCATAGAGTGTGTTGGAAAATTGACAGCCAACAATTTGATTTTGTATTTAATATTGTATCAACTCTATATAAAACTTAGTCTAGACAGTCTGCGGAGAATTCATATAACTGGGAAGGTTATTCCGTCGCTTGTTGTGAGTGGTCGTCTAGCCACAAGAGAGGAGCGAAGAACCAAAATAGGACAGAAACCAAGGAAAATATACTGAAAAAAGGGCTGAACAAATAATGTAAAGTATTTGGCTAGACGGCCACTCACAACAAGCGACGGAATAACCTTCCCAGTTATATGAATTCTCCGCAGACTGAACAAATTATTTGCTGCTACATCTCGACCAAGATGGAGACGATTCTGATGTAAAATGAATCATGATACAGTTTCTAATGTCATTTTTCTGCTCTTTTTGACGTTGGCAATTTATTGCTTGTTCTGCTTAGAAACCAATGTTTTAATGCACTTTTTAGAAAAAGGTAGAGAGGAAATGCATCTCCTTAATTAAACTTAATGTTAAATAATTACATCATGTGATACTACAAACCAGAATCCAAAAGGTTCAACAGCAATGAAAGGTTGCCCTCCATTAAAATAGTCTATGATGCATCACCTATCACAGTGATTATGAACCAAATTACATCCGCCAGCTGCATGCCAACTGGAACTGTTGATGCTGTAGATGATGAGTAATTGTGTATTTTAATTAAAGTCATATGGATGAATCACAATCCTGCCGTGCGTCCATTATTTGAGGAGAGCTTTCGTCGCTCCGGTAAGGTGCCCTGTCTCCGTGGCAACAGACCCTTGCACCTCCTGACTCGGAGCTTTGTAGGATAAGTTCTGAGAGTTTGACAAATTGGAAATCACATTTTTCTCCAACAAACAAAACCACATCGTCTGCATACAAAGTAGCATGAATAGCAGGCGACTTCTGGCTTTGTGTCGAATAAAGTTTCAACCTGCTGACCTTTTTGTTACTATCCATGGTACACAAAAATTCTTAATAGGTCATGATTGACCAAAATTTAAACCATTCATTCAGATATTAGTTGATGCAGCTGCACATATTCCAACTCATAAATCTCATCTCTTTCAGACCAGAAATAATCATTACAAATGATTGTTAAAAAGACAGTTTTATTATCCAAAGTTTAACTTGTTCTGAAGTTAATGGATTCAATAAAAAAAGCTACATTTTTGTTCATCTAAAGGTTGATGGGTGAGTTCTAACCCTCATACTTCTTCTCTTTGTATTTATAATAGCCACAATTATACATTTTAATGCATTTTACATTTTAATAGTTTCAGCCATTTTCTGTCTGAATTAGACTGAAAACTTACTGGATAATGGAAGGTACAATTCAACCAGGTGGACAAAACAAAGACAGTCTCAAAATATGCCTGTCAATGTGTGTTAAAGTCGTCATGAGCCCATTTTTGTTGGTTAGTCACAAACATTGTCTTATTTAAGCTTGTTGCCAGCCATCTTGTGTGTGGGCACTGGCAGAGGAAAAAGAAGTTCAGAAAATACAATGAGTCACTGGTGCAGCTGCTAATATGCTGACAGCGAGTTTCATATGGGAAATGCATCTTTCTCTTTCAGTTGTTGTCTACTTCCCACACCCCTTTTCTGCTCAATGGCTTTTGCTGAACAAGTGACTGTGACAAGGACCACTTTCTCAGTTTTTGTTTAAAGAGTACACCGCGTTTGTTAACACAACTGTGTGTGTGTGTGTAGGTCTGTTGTATGGATTCCAGAAAAGCTGGCAGCAAGAGGGCTAACTAGTCATGTTTGCCACCTCTCCAGCCACACAAACACACACAGACACACTCAAACATGCCCTCTGGGCAATACATCAACCACTGCTGCCCTGCAGCACCAAAACCTTGTGTGCAACTGGATCAGACCGAGACGCGCAGCAATTGATGACCACACACACCAGCAAGCACTTCATATCAGACAAATTGGACCAGCTGTTTTGAAATATCACACACGTGAGGCTCCCGCAGTTTCACAGCTTCCACTTCCCACTACAGCATGTGCACCCACAGGTGAGAAACTCGTTATGATATTTTATTTTTTGCCTGATTAGAAAGAAACAAGTTGTCTTCACGTGTGATTTGTTTGATCTTGTGTGCAGCTACATGTCTTCACATCAACAAATGAACGCGCCTCTGTTAAGCTTTGTTTGCCACATCACTTCTCCACAGGTAATTTACAGTCTCAGCAGGGGAGGATTGAGAAATGATAAGGGTTTCCCAGATTGTAGAAGAAGCTCTTGAGCTACCATGTTCTTAAGAGCACTCTTAAGAATGTGTTTCCTAGGGTTCCTCTACTGTAAGTTTAAGAAGATCATCCACTAAGAAGGAAATGTAAAATGAAGCTGCGCCCCTCTTAACAGCCTTCTTAGCAACCGACTGCTCAGTGATCAACGCAAAGGAAATTTATATCCTCCACTTTAACAGTTGAGCTATGTGCTCATAGCTATGGGCAACTGGAGCAAGAAACATAGGCTAATAGCAGAGTATAGAATAGACACTTTTTAATTATATACACATTTAAGTTGACGAAACACATCGGCATATATGAGTTTGTAGTACTTCTATGACTATCCCGTTAAACCTAAAACAACACCTGTTTGTGTAATTGATCTGTAAAACAACATTAAACACATTCATTGCATTTTCCGCAATAAATCAACATATCTGTATATGAAACTAGAAGAAATAAGCCTCAACTTTTGCTGAACTGATATTCATACACAAATGATGCATTCAAGGACGTATGAGTTCAAAAAATAAAACGAAAAACGCACTATAACTTAGAAGTGTTAGCTCCGATTAACAATGTATGGGCTTTCTAACAACTACACATAGAAGAAAAAAAACAAGCCTGTTGCAATTTTCAGTAAACAGATTTAATAGAACTTAGGAAGGCTCCACCTGCTACTCTATATAAAGGAGTTGCCAAAGTCCACTTGTGCACAGTGTGTGACTATTGCACTGATAAAGCGGTGGGTGATCGATTTGACTGGCATCTATTGATTCAGTTTCAGCACCACCGCCATGGACAGCTCCCTCACAAAGCTTATTTGGCTTGATCTTAAGGTTCTCCTAAGAAGGCAGTTAAGAGCGCATGTGCAACACTGTAGTATCTTATCTCTCCTTCTTAGCCAAGCCCTTCTACAGAGCCTCCTTTTGTTCGGGTAACGTGGCCAATGCCAGTTCATCTCAGGCAGAGTGAAATTACTATTCACCTCAGTTCAACTCAAATGTGACTTCAGGAGAGAGAGCCTCAGACAACTGGCCAAGAAACATTTGAAATATTCACATCATTTAACGTTTCCAGTCGATAGCGACGAAGGTTTCATTGGTAAATGGTTTAGAATACATTAGACAGTATTCTTAATCTAAGAAAATAACCACTTCATTCTGCTTCATCTTTGAACCAGCAGCAATAGCATGAAATCTGGGTAGCAACAATAACTACAGAGAATGTTGTGGGCCAATTTGGCATGACTTGCACCTGAGAAGTCGCTCATGTTTGGCAATGAAATGGCTTCCCACCATCTGGAGTTCGATCCAAAGTATTTTGAGAGCCGAAATGGTGGATATTTTCATTTGGACGGAATCATCTTGGTGATTTTTATTCCATTTTCCTTCCTCTCGTGAAACTCAGTCATCAAGTTGCTTCCTGATCATATAACACGCAACAGACTAGAGTTCTTTAGAGCCTCATGTATAATTGTTGTTTGAAATGTATTGCTTCACTCTCGACTCCGATTGCTTTCAATAAATTTGGTGTGAAAACAACTTTAGGCAAGGTATGTACTTGTTTATTTGTTGGTTTGCGGCTTAAAGATAACTAATAATATGTCTTTATAAGATCGATGAACACAATGAGTACAATCAAGAAACTGGAGGATTCGCGAATTCTCTTGGCTGACGAAAAAAGTAAACAAAATACTAAAGTATACAAAACCGCAGCAGCTTAGACTTCGGGGATTTTTGCCTTCAGACAGTCACAGAGGAAAACTCAGCGACACATGTTGGAACGCTTGCGAAAGTAAGTGATTTGATTCATGAAGAGCTGTTTGTAATCCATATGCTTCTGTATTGGCAATTAAGGGAGTTGGGAGTTATCTAATGAGGCTGGTTAAAGACTTAAAGTCTCTAGCCGAAACATAATGAGACAGCTCCATATGAACACTTCCATCCGCCTGTCAGGGAAACACGTCATTTCTACTGGTGCGTTTGTGCATTGCAAAAGTGTCTTATCCACTAGGTAATAAATATTTGCCTGTTGTTCGCAGCATGCCGAGGTGAAAGCATGAGCTTGCGGGTGAGTTCGTTCTACAAACCCTGCACTCTCCTACAGCTGTTTTGGGCTATTCAACTCGGAGAAGGTTGTCAGACACTGCAGCGTCTGCCATCGGGGAGGTGAAGGTGAGTCAAACTGGCAGCGATGGCCTCGGAAAATTTGATAATTCTGTTAGCATAGGCCAGAGTGAGCAGAGCTCCGCAGTGCTGGACTCTTCTGCATAGATCCGCCTCTTCGGGCATTCTCCTGAGAACCAGACAGCGAGGGGAGGCGGAGAGCAACACGAGGGAGACAGAATAAAGTAAAGAAAGAGAGGGAGGGAGAGCGAGAGAGAGAGAGAGAGAAGGAGAGAGAAAGGGAGAGATAAAAGGACTTTCTGTATTCACTGGGCTTCCATCCTCTTTTCCCCAGTGGGATGTGATCGCCTCCACTCGCTGAATAATAAGAGCCAATGGTGGATTGGCTGATAGCAAAGACAATATATGAGAGGGCAGAGAGACGAGGGACAAAAGAGCAAGGAGAAAAGAGGGAGACATATCCAGAGGTCGAACAGGGAGAAAGCGACGAGATGCATTCACACCAGTTTATCTCCATTTTTTCCGAGCTGTATATTTTACACACAAACAAACACAATGGTGCGGCGGCAGCGGCCGCGTCCCCGAGTGTTGCCAAGGTCAACCTGCCAAGAGAAAACCAGGGGCGGACGCAGGAATCTCCAAATCTCTATTAACGCCAGACTTTGCTGCTGTGTTAGCATTCCCAATCAGCGATGTTAGAGAAGCCAGTGTGGGGAAGGATTTTCATTTAAATGCATGAGCTTCAAATGTTATCAGGGCAACGGAAAAAAAAAAGGCAGGAAATAGAACACTTATAAAAATATGGCAGAAGTATAATGAAACGTGTGCAACTCTGAAAAAAAAAGTGCACCCAATAACATGAAAGAGCCTTAATAGCCCTGTGGATTTGCCCCAGAGGCTTCAATCCTGCTTCTGCTCCACTCGTCGAGCCTGTTCATTATTTCAATGCTCATTTTTAAAATTGATTTAATCCACCGTGTTTACTTATTTCCACAGAATTCTATTCTCACCTGTAAAACCGGAGTCCGGGCTCTTCACCGAAGATATGACGAGTAAATAAATACAAATAAATACATACTGACTTTAAATTTGGCTCAGAAAGTTCTACTTTGTCTCACGGCCAGAATTAGTAACTACTCTGCAGCACCCCCACCTGTAGGTAGGTGTAACTACAGTGTCGTGAAAACGGAAGAGTGTCCAGCCCTGGCATTTGATTTCAAAACATGTTGGTTTTCTCTTCCTTGAAGCTTCGAAAAGTACCTAAAATATTACTTGAAAAAGTATAAAATATGGCAATAAAGGGAACCGCCGTCTCTGACCCAATGTCCGACATCAGATTTTTGTCGTCTTTTAACATTAAGGAGCTACATCATTTTACAGCAGGACCTGTGACGTTAAAATTAAACCAATTATCAGGGTATACGCGAAATAAAAAATATATATTCTTATAATAATAATAGGAATAGTGAAAATATAAACTTCTTATATTATAGGGCAATATTTTATTTGATACAAAGAATTGTCTTTGAATTTGGATGAATCCACCAACCCTTGCTTTAACAAATGAGTGATAGACTTTGACGACCTTCCTTCATGGATGTCACGTCATAGTAATAACACTTTATTAACAACCATTAATGTAGTACGAGCCGTTCAGACATGTACCGGCCTGACGTGAGATCAAGCGAAACCTGTGAATCCTCAGACGAGATCAATACTTTATCTCGTGTCTTTGTCTGATTCGAACCGGCACCGCACCGGTTTTTATGTGACGCCTCATTACTGTGAGAGATAAATGTCATACAGACAGATCAGTGGAGTGTCGGTGAGTTATTCTAACACTCACGGTCCCTCAACTCTCTCTCTCTCCCCCCTTTCTCCTCCCTCCCTCCTCTCTTCACACGTCTGATCTAATGTGTCCTCATGTTCCCAATCATTATTTGGATATATATATCCCTTTATGGTGAATAAAGTTGAGTTAATACTTTAATTCATCAACTTAAAGTAGGAGTTATTCAGTGATCAAGGACTTTAACTTTATATAAGACACTTAAATGAACAATTAACTGCACCTTATGTGATATTTTTCTATGAAAGGTTTTGTGTTGCTTCAACACACGTTTGCTAAACTCCTCGAAAAAAAACTGAAAAATATTTAATTTGAGAAATGGATGATTTACAGCAGCACTTCGACATCAATTTTTACTAAAGTTTTGCAGTGAGGCAACAAATCAATGTAAGTTGTTTTCAGGAAAGTATTAAAAAAAAGGGTTGTTTTTTTATTGTATTGTCGAGAGAAAATGAATTGAACACAAATAAATCAACACTAAACATGTGTTTAAATGCATGTGAGGGTAAAAACAACATGGTCATTCTTTCATACTGACCCCCCGAGGGCCAGATAAATACAAATATGGGTGGCTTGACGCCCCGAGGCACACCCCGATGTACTGAGCCGACAGAGGCGTCATTTCTGAGATGGCAAAAAACATAAACATTTGACTGGCCTGGCATCAGTTTGAACCCTCCAGTTACAAACATATATGTTTGTCGTAAACAAGTGCTTCTTACATGCCTGTGGCGTGAGTTAACTCTGGGCTTGATTGTTTAAACATTCTTAAATATTAAGGTTGTGCCGCAGTTCCATAGCAAAGATAGCATGTTGAGAAGCCCTGAGCTATGCTGCCCCCTGTCTGCGCCGGAGCAGGCTGGAGAGAGTTCACATGGAGGGAGTTAAAAAAAAAAAAAAAAGGGAGACTGAGAGAAATATGAGCTGCTTTGTGAATGAGCAGCTTGACATTATCAGCCTCCCTCGAGAAGCACGGCCATTTGCTGAGAAATTAAGGCCCTTGCTTTAAAGTTAATTGGATCAACCGGCAAAGCACCTCTGCAGTCAGCGAGGTCAGTGCAGATTATTCTCATGCAGGTAATTGTGTGCCGAGTGCGGATGTGTTCTTGTCTGTCACGACTCAGCACAACAGCAGTCGTCTCGTCTGGCAGCGGATGCAACAGCGGTGATGAAGTGCCGGAACAATAGCAGGTGTTTGGCTGACAATGGTTGATTCTTTTTGGTTTAAAAAGATGATTTCCATACGCACACTTCCCTTTTTCTAACTTGCCTTTCTCTCATTCACAACACATTGTTTTGCAGCCCGAGGAATGTGCTCAACTTATTTTTGAGGCTTGTTTTATTGTGTTTTGAGGGAGTCCTGACATCTTGGTGATGGACCAGGTAAATGCTCTTGGAGGTTCAGATTGGCGTTTAGTCCTTAAAGTAATGTGAAAATCCAACTGATTCACTCACACGTTTCAAATGTTAAAGTTTTTATCTCCAAGATGCATTAAGTCTCTCACCACGATTATCTTTTCAAGTTATAATTCTATAAAGTTCTCCACCGTCTTGGTGAGAGGTTACAAGACGGGAAACTATTATGACGATGGTAATAATTGCTTCACTTATACTCAAGTCAGCGGTAATTACGCCTACGTTTTTTTGTTTTTTTTTGTTAAGTCCGTTGGAAGCGGAGACTTATGACGCACGATAACGAACCTCGAGGCTTGACCAATCACAGCAGAGTCAGTGTGGGCTTGGTAATAATAAGCAGTACGAATCACCAGAAAAAAAAAGTGTTTTCAGTGGGCGGGGCTTAATAACATTTTGTAATGTAAATATTTAAATGAAAAGAGAGTTTTGTACAAACAGACACACACTGATGATACAATAGAGTCCAACATCTATTTAAGACACACTTAAATCAACACATAACATGATTTTTAATTAAAACATTTTGCTTTGTGTAGCTTAGCATAAAAAGAGTTTTGTTACTTGTTTGTGGGAACATGTTGTGATTCAATAACTATTTATTTAGTTGACGATTGTTTTTTTTTAATCCTATTTGAAACAAATTTACAAACTCTGAAAAAGAATTGCTTAACAAATGTGTTTCAAGACTTTGTCTAAGACTTTGTTCATTTCCTTCAACAGTTTTTTGCCTCAGAGTTTCAATTTATTTTTTTAACTAGTGTCTTTAATTTTTTTTTAATAGTTTGTAAATAACATTGAATTGTTTGTAAAAAAAAAAGTATTAATTGTTTCTGTATTCCTTTCATAGTTCCTTAATTTGTTTCGATAGCTTGTAGCTTTTCGTCAATAGTTTCAACGTTTGCTTCAAAGTTTGTTCGTTTGCCTTTAATAGTTTTGAAACTTGTTTCATGGGTTTGTTTATTTGTTTTCTTAGGTTTTAAATTGACCAGCAATGGTTATTATACATTATTTATACACACAAAAGAAGCAAGATTGTTAACTGTTTATATATATTTTATTATTATCATCGGCTCATGCTTACGTTGTCAATTATGTCTTTTTTTCTTCTTCTTGGTTGTGATATATTGAGGTAAAAGTAAACATATATATAACTATATATAAATGAAAATCCATGAGATGAGTGATGAAATGGCACTAAATAAACCAAGAGTAATGAAGACAGCGACAGCACATCATCAGTGAGACATATCAGTTGTGCTCACAGTGGTCATGGGAGATTTCAGCGCCTGTGCCGGTGAATAAAGCTCATTATTCGGCTAATTAATAACTAAATTAAAGCTCACTGGCACGTCAGCTGTGCTTGATTACATCATTATTAGGAGTAATTGGGGATTTCTTTAATGGCACCTTGAGTGGGGGAGACAGTGAGCGTGAGAAACGGAGATAGGAGTCGAGAAAAGAAGCGAGAGACACTGGCAGCTACTAAGCACTTGCTTCTTCATAGCCGCCCAATTAACAGTCGTTCAAATGGCACCGACAAATCAAGACACCTTCATTAAAGTTATGTCAGCAGTGAGTCAATACACCTCAGAATACATGCTCGGAATAATTACCACCGTCAGACAAAAAAAAAACATGGGGGATGAATGTACGACACGCTCATTAAGTCGCGGTGTCATCGGAATTATGTTTTCAATCAGTAAATATCTTCAAGTCGGTGTCACCAGAGGACCCGTCGACCGACGTCAACAAAATGTTTTCTCTATTCTTTCAGATCCGTCCGTCGACAAATAGACGTCGAAGGAGAATAAGTGCAGCGAATTATAATGACATGCCATTTTCTAAAGCCAATTTGTGAAGTCTGATTAATTATTTGTGCTCAGGTTTTTTTTTTTTGTTGCTCTCTTCTGGGCTTCTTCTCATTTGCAATGAAATGAATATTAGGATGAATGAAGGGTTTGAAGTGACAACGTTCACGACCAGCGTCTCCTCGTAATGGGAGTTGACAAGTCATTTGATAATGAGCGTAAAAATAACTACAGACCGTGATTCTAGAAAAAAAACAGGAAGATACTAATGGATTTAACCTCAACAAACTACACTCTTGTCTTATTTTAGCAACACGCTTTTTTGAAGACACGCCAACGATTGGGTCACTAATTATTTCTGCACCTTCTTTTGCAGGTGGTATTTTGTAAAAAGAGATGTTTTACTCACTAGTTCACAGGCTTATTTGGAAATAAATCAAGAAAACTTTAATTACTGCTTATTATTTAAACTTCACAGGAGAAAAATAAAAGCATCTCGACTTGTCAAGAGACACATAATGATGGAAATATTCTTCAGTATTCTACAGTTATAATACAACAGAAATACTTTGTTGTTTGTCCAAATACCAAATGCATCATGGATGTTTGGGGAACCCTTCAGCTTGGAGAAACTATCTCGTGTTGCTTCCTTTTTTTTTATTAGATGAGGTGTTTTTTGAAGACCAGATGAGACACAAATATAACCAGTAGCTAATCTAAATGCTACATTGATGAAGATGCTCCTTATTATCTACACTAATGCATCTCAAAACCTCTTAAGGACAAAAAAATAATGTATCTTATAATAATGACGATGAACCCACATTTGTCATTGTAATTTCATAATATATCGTCTTTAATATAATTTCATAATATAATATATATCAAATGTGTTTTCCATTATTTTTTTAAAAGCCCTAAAAGCTTATCCAGTTTCATCATTTACTTTGTTTCGCCCTCTTCTCTTGATTTATCCCATAAAATAGTTGGTCTCCTTGTATTAAGCTTCTGATACCCTTGACTTTACACATGGTTGGGGTTGAGGTGAAGGTCACTTTGTCAGAGAGACTCTAAATATCTTTTTGTGTCAGGTACATTTTGTTGATAAGTCCTTGACATTGGCTGTCGACAAAGAGCAGACATTTTCAGGCCACGATTGATGGCATTGTTTTGTTTTTTTTATCAGACTGCTGGCGTATTTTCGTTGCGTGTGAGCGGAATTCTAACCGTTATGATGCATTATTTCTAGAATTCCCTGTAGAATTTGAAGCAGAGAACGAAGAGACTTATATATTTTAAGCCCAGAAGGAAGACAAACATGGAGGAGACGTGTATGTATAAATGATATATCTGAACAAGTTGCTATAAATCCAAGCTGAGCTGGGAAAAACAAACTAGTCACAGAAAACATTTTATTGTTCCTCCCTCTGCTCTTCTTTTGAATTGTTTGGCTTTAGTAAAAGAGAGAAATCCACAAGGATCCAGGTGGCATTTCATTCATACGCTCTTTCAGCAGTTAATAGTTGAAGCCCCTGAGAACAAGAGCTGCATGATCCACTTTTAAAACCGCCAGTAAAATAGTTCCACGTGGTAAAGTGGATTTTGGAAAGGAAACCACTCAGCAACAAGAGAAAAAAAATAAAAATACTACGTTTATTTACACAATATAAGTGAGAAGAGAGCAAACCTTTACCTACTGCTGCTTTTATGAATAAGAAGTAACTGAAACACATGGTTGAAAATTGGACCAAAAGTACTTTAAACCCTGAAAACATGCAAAGTAGAAGCTATGGGTGTTATAAATAGACATATTTTTGTGTTTGCTGTATTGTTCTTTTGACTAAAAACAAACAAAACATATTCACATTGTATGTCTTTATAACATCTGTTATATTTTCATTCAGTATTTACTACAGATTAGTTACCAAAATCCATCGAAATTAAGGCTTTCTCACTGGCCATTTGTGAGAAGTCAAACACTAATAAAACAAACTACAGTAACAGTGAGGAAAAGTAAATCCAATAAATCAAAAGATTCCATATATATCATTGTGTTTTTTTTCGTTTTCTTTTTTATCAAAATCATATAATTAAAATATATAAAACATGTATTATTAAAGCTAAATAAGGCCAATCAATGTGACTCAATGCATTACAGTTTTTTTTGTTTGTTTGATTTGTTCCACAAACATCTGTTATTAACATATTATAAATAATAATAAGTTTAATAAAGTAACAACCAGCTCACTCAAACTTATACAGATGTACCTTAGCACTCGCTAACATCCACCGTTAGTTTCTAACACATCCGAATCTTCATGTGATTTACTAGAGTGGGCAGAGAGATGTTTGTGAGAACAAATTACTGTCAAAAGATTGGTTTTCTCGAATCATTTGCCACTTAATTAACACTTAATTTAACACGTTATTTATCAGATACATGACGCTCACAAGCACCTTACTGTCAGGTGGTTAGACAGCATCACACTTGGGTAAAAAAAACAAGTGAAATGATACTTTTTAAAGCAACTTCATATTTACCGCTTATCTTTTGAACATGAAAAAAATGAACCAATTGTTTCTTCCTGTCAATCGACCTCGTCCCTGGATCGAGTATGTTGTCTTGTATTTCTTCAATGATGTACCGAGGAGCATCACCACCGAACTTGTTCCAATGGTCCACATCCAAGATCCTAATCCAACTCTACTTAAGATCCATCTGCCCTTCCCCCTGAGCTCCTCCTCCTCCTCTGTTGTCTTTCAAAAACATGTTAGTGATAAACAATTAGTGGCTATTGTTGCACTTGTCCAAAGATAAACGCGTCCAACCACTCTCGATGTTGGACCTGCAGCGGCTCCGACTCGCCCGTTGCTTGAGTGCAGTCTTTCCGGAGAGCAGATAATCACACACCATCTGCGGGAACATTTGAATGTGTGTGGGAGTTGAGTAATGCTCTCAGCGCAGAAAGCAATCCAGACCGCCTGCTCAAACAAAGAATAAAATAAAAATGATTTTTGGCGCCACCCTTTAAATGGCTTTATTGCTGGTATGAATCAATGTAAGATGAAAATGTACGTGGTTATGACAGCAGATTGAGTCGTCACACGCGGAAACAGATGGGATCCATTGCTGTAATTTCTTTTTTTCTTCCTATCAGAATGACATGAATGTGCATATTCATGCTCTGATGCCGTCCAGCTGAAGACTCAAGCAATAACCATTTTTCTGATGACTGAACGCCTCTTCACTGCTGCCATCTCTGGAAATGTACGCCGCGGATCCCGGGTTTAATCGGATTGAAAACAAAAGTTTTGGATTTTCGGAGAGGGTTTTAATCCCCGGATTGCAGATCCCCGGAAATGTCCAAATATATAATTATGTTTCATTAAAATGAAGGATGCACCACGAGTGAAGAGCGGGGGCCAAGGCATCCCGAAGGACCACACTGAAGGACCTCTCCTCAGCTCGGAGAAAACATGTCTGGCCTACATTTCACAGCTCATTAACTATACAAAGACGACTGCACAAAATAGTTTGTGTGACTCTGGCATCGCTGAGAGCAAACACTTGAGCCTGAAACCATAGGACGGAGCCTTTCCCCCGCAAATGGACCACTCAACCAGAGCAGGAATTTGTTAAGCATTAATCCCGGAACACATTATTGCTCTACTTCCATGCAAGTTTTGAACCAAAGTAAATGACACGAAAGTACTCAGAGTACCACTGGTACTACTTTGAGTTTGATGGCGTAAGAACAGGTGAACGGATAAAAAGAAATTGCCACTAAAACAGACATAAGTATTAAAGGAAACAATTTTAAATACTTATGAATTCGCAGAATGGCTGCATCGCATTAGTTGTTCTTTCATCCAGAGAGAAGTTGCCGTAGACACATTGATTAACATACTGAAATAAACCAGATCCTGTTTGAGTGTCTTTGAAGCATTATACTTCAGAAGACAAAAGTGTATTTCTTGTCAACTTCATTTGTCATTCTTGAGTTACGCACCTACAGTCGAGTTCAAAAGTATTCAACCTTCATTGCAATAAATGGTTTTACAAAATGTGTGACGTGTTTTTTTTAAAATCTTGTTTCCAGTCGAGCGTTAAATAATGTTGAGTAGAGTATTTATTGGATTGCAAATATACTGTTGCATTTCATAGATTATAAGTGAGATGAAATTCTCAAAAATGTAGATCAAATTGCAGATTCATCGTACCATAAAGAAAATTAACTTTTTCTATTTTGTTTATCCTAATTGCTTTTTTTGTTGAAAAGAAAAGGAAAAAAGAAGATTGAGATCGTGTGTCTCTGGGTGTTCACGTGGAGTACATGTACAGTTTCCCCTCCACAATCAGACTAGTAAACACAAACTTACAGTCATTGTCCACACTTTTCAACTTGTAACATGCACTCTATAAACTGTAAGATTGTCATTTTATTTAGATTTTGCCCATGTTTAATGTTGCACATATGTACCTAAGATAATTCATAATTGGTGGAACCCTCCACTAATAATATAATATGAAAAATAACTGTGATTCTGATATATTTATATCAGAAATCTGTTCTTTGTGATACTGTAGTGAAGTTACACTTGTCAGGTATATCGCTATTTTTCACTATTAAATTGTTTGTTGTTAATTTCCAGAAGAATTTTCAGACTCTATTAATATGTTGAACAGTACTAAAGTGTGATTACACCTGTTTATTACTAAGTAAAGGAAAATCTATCCAAAATGACTTTTTGTGTCAGGAAAAAAGTTTTAAACCACTTTTAGGGTTTTACCAAAAGCTCTTCAATTGTGATAGAGCTTCAGGGAAGGGTTGTAGAAACGAGAGCTGATGATGCCGAAATGTTAAAAATGAAGAAGTGATCAATTATTTACTCCGCCTCGATCTCCTGTGTGTACTCTGCATCAGCGGCCACGTCCAAGCGTGTCACAGTCACAAAAACACAAACCCCACTGTGACCTTCTTGTCGTCTGGGTTACGGTTTAGGGTTTAGGATTCTGCTAATATGGCTTTCCTGAGACTAGTTTTATCACTATATTAAACAGAAAATAGTTTGTTTACGTCTTACATGTATTATGTTTAATTAATTAAACTATTCAAAACTGCAATCACACTACTTTCAGCTGATCATATTGTTTCACTGAATAAAAAATGCATTTTCTATTTAATTTAAATTATAGTTTGATTTAATATTACCAAATGCTGGCGTACATTGCGTACGGCATGTCATAATATTTATCTTATTACAATCTCTCTCAAGAAAAGGTTGCACATTAGCACTAAAAACCTATAATTAATCACATTGTTGAAAGCAATATTATACATTAAACTTTAACCTTTTAAAGGGCAGCTAATGTGTTGATTTAAGTGTGTCGTAAATAGATCTTGGACCTTTATTGTATCATCAGTATGTGTCTGTTTGTACAAAACTCTCTTTTCATTGAAATATTTACATTAGAAAATGTGCTTAAGCTCCGCCCACTGAAAACACTTTCTGGAGATTACATCTTGTTAACCATAGCCACACGCACTGTGCTGCGATTGGTCAAGCATAAAGGTTTGTCACCTTGCGTCACAAATCTCTGAAGTCTTCAGCACCAAGGGACTCATTGTACAAACAAAGCGGGGAGTGATTACAGCGGACTGGAGGAGGAGCGCAGCCATTATAACGCAATAATGGACTCCGCTCGTGTAACCTCTCGTTCGCTGAGATTTCAGACGGTGGAGAAATCATGATGAGGGACTTACTGCAACTTACTGGGAAGTTGACATTGATGTAGTTTTTTGTAGTTTAATTTGTTTCCCATTATCTATTGATTGATTGACTTTCTGCCCGTATTAATGCTGTACAGGTAACACAAGGACAGCATAAAGAATTCTCATTTGTAAACGCTAATAGCTATTAGGACATTGAAACCAAATAAAAAATGCCATAATATCTCCTGAAGTCATTTTGTCTAAGTGAGACACACCAGCAGATATTATCCACCGCACTGATCTCCTCGCGCCGCTTGTTAATGACCACATGATTATTTTTTCATTCGCTAACGAACAGTCAACTCCATCATTGGTGCTCAGGAGGAGAAACAGCTAACAGCTAAATGTTGATGCCTCAGGGGGGAATCTGGAGGCTAATGTTCAACGCTCTCTCTCTGTGTCTCGATGGTTAAAAAAAAAAAATTCCACAGTGGAGAGAAGATGGTCGCTCCGCATCCGTCCATGTGTCACTGAACCATCATTAGCTGATTAATGTCTCCCTGCTGCGTGTGTTAATTGACATAATCTATTCTCCATTAGCTGTGCCCCTGCTCCGGCAGAGTCAATGTGTTCCTTCACCCCTCATTTCACCCAAGGTGCTCTTGTGCGTCACCTTTCCTTAACGCTCAAACCAACTCCACGTCCTTGCACCCTCAATGACAAAACCAGGGATTTTATTTTATGATGAACCACGTCATCCCAGGATTCATCTTCCCGTTTCGGAAGTTCGGGTCAAACGATCTTGTACTGCCACCGGAGAGTGGAACTGGGAACCCAAAAAGATGAGATTCAAACTAGCCATTATCCCTGTTTGCACTGACAAATATCCCAGCAGCGACATTGAATATGGCAGCAGAAGCTGTGGCAGCACTTGCAAGGAACATTTTTCATGCTGATCAAAGAAATATGCAAATTCAAACTTCACTCCAGTCCAATTAGCTCACAGTTACAACCTGTTTTCTTGCAGAACCTGTGAGGAACTGCCACCGGAGCACCGCAGCACCAAGCTGTTCGCTGGGAACTGAATCAAATGAGTCCATGACTGTTGGTCAGTCTTCAACTAGCAGGCGACGGTTAACTAGTTCTCCGCTTTACTTGTTCCGATTTTCACTCAACTCTGATTGACAATTGTCAACAAACTGCCAACGGAAATTGAAAGGATGGCGTTTGAGACGAGCATCAAGACCTGTGGACTGAAGAAGAAGCAGCCAGAGGAAGTTTCTTGTTGCAGAATGTGGTGTAGGCATGTATTCCAGTTCATGGGCGAGAAGAAAAGGAAATAATTGCTGCAGTGAAATGGATCTCGATGCATGTCTGTGACCGAATGTTGCAAATTTGGCCCTTTGACTTTTTTTAATGTGGCCCTCGTGAGGTCAAAAATGATGTAGAATTTATTTTTTTGGTTTACTAATTCTAGTCTCTTAATATTAATATATTTATTTTTTTATTTTAAATAAATGAAATACAATGATATGATGTTTTCGCATATTTAGCTACACTTTTTTTCTTGATTTCATACTTTACTTTATAAAAGGTGACCCCTGAGGAACAGGAATTACCCAGCCCTGACTTAGGTCTACCTGACACAAGGCTACATGATGAATAAGAGCTCTGAAAAAAAAAAGATTGTGTTCTATGTTTTTTTTTGTCAGAATATTCTGAACTTGTCACAGGCAGTTGAAGAAAGAGAAGAACCATATCTTACACGTACACCAGTTCCTCCATCCGTTTCTTAGCAACAGTCTGCACCCCAGGCAAAAAACTGGAGCTACGGAGATGGACTGATAGAAAGATAGCTGAACAACAGAGGAGAGAAAGAGCACAATATTTGCTTTAAGCTTTGCAACAATATCGATTTGAACTGATATTCCTCTTGAGTCCCATAGGGCGTTTAAAAACCTTCACTCCTTCCTTTGGCGGACAAATATTCACATCCTCCTCCGAACCCTTTATCTGTAACACTATTTATCAGTATTTTTTAAAAAAGAAAATCAATCATCAGCCTCTGAGTTATCTCTTTGATAAAAGTTGTTCTGAATCAATATCTGATACTTAATAACGTTTTTGTTTTCTCCGAATCTCGTCAAAAGGTTATTCTGGAGTAAACATGCGTGGTTCATTAGAAGGAAGTAATACAATAATACAATACAAGGGCAAAGGTAAATGACCCTTTCGTCTGCCATGACATCATGATGTTCCTCTAAAACAAAGAGATGTGAAAGTATTTTAAACGGTAATGGCAGCTAAACATAGTCGACGTTGTGAGAGAATAATGGAGAGGAAACTTGTTTGAGAGAAATAACACTTAATATATAATAAATAACACAGTCTATTTCTTACACCGATACTACTCTTGCTCTCCTGCTGTTCCCACCGAGTAATTCTCTTTTTGACTTTTCCAAATTTAGACCTTGTTGATGAAGGAGATCTAGTCCACCTTTGAGGGAAACGGCAACACTGCCAGATATTGTAAATATGATGTCACTTTTTAAAACATTTCCATTGAGAGAGGGAATGAAAAAGGAAATAAATATATTTGGTCAACAATCTTTAGTTTTGCTTGAATTTCGTTTCATCTTGCTCGAGGAGAAAATGCCAAAACTCAACTCATATCAAAGAAATCTAGTGTCAGACCTTGTAAAAAGAATTTGAAGAATACATGTCTTCTTAACATCAAAATAGTTAGTTACTATGCTGAAAGAGCATGTTGTATGAAAAACAGTATGTGATGTTCCTCCCTTAATCCTGCTGTTGCAGATGCATCCTCCTCTGCCAACGTGTCACAGCACTTTGAGCAACTCTGTTTGTTGAGTGACTGTTTGGGAGGAGAATCTGGCATAAATTGCACTTAAGTAGTCACCATGGAAACCCAACAGGGTCCTGCTCTGTCTCTCACAACTGCTGTTCCAGGCGGTTAAGAACCAGTGACGTGCGGTGAGGTTAATGGTTGGCGAGGCAATGACTCCTTTATGTCAGATTTACACGTACATTAACCCAAAAGGGTAACTTATTCAATTGACTACTGGTTATTTCATATCTCATCAACATTCTTTACACATAAATATACAATTACTTAATAATCTCTTAACAAGTCTATATTTAGTTGTTGTGATATGTTGTGGGATATTAGTCTACCACTTCTAGATCTATGGAAGTCATCGATTGTGGATGAATATTGATTTATAGCTTCATGAACCTGTCATCTTTGACATTCACATAAGAATCATAGCTGAAATATTATGTTTTAATGATCCAATTTCCTTAAAGTTGTGTATTCAAAATCTTTAACCTGCCATAGGTAATGATCTGAGACTTTTTAATTGGCTGAAAATCTAAAATTGTTTTAAACAATCAATGGATAAAGAAAAAATTAATTAACTCATAAATAATTAAAAAAGGATTAGCAAACGTGGATTCAAACAGTATAGAGTAGGACACTGATAGTAAAGGATTAAAAGGAAGACGCAACTGATTCAATGCTCTTAATTTGAAAGTCGGGCGTTTATTTCCTCCAATAATTGGTGTCTTGGAAATTTACTGTAAACTTTAGCGAGAACTCTCCAGATTTAAGTTTGGCTCAAGAGTGAAGAATCCCGAGCGACAGCGTTAGACAAGTGCTCAAATGAAAGATAGACCCGCCTTGTGTTGCCTCTGATTGGTTGATATTGCATCAGGCCTTCTGTGATTGGCTAGATTTACGCAATCCGGAACAATGTTTATTATGGTGAAAAGATAAATATCGAGTATTAAATGGGTCAATATAAGCGTGAGAAAAACTAATAATATTTAATTTAATTTAATATTTAATCATAAGCAAAACTAAATAAGACCCTTACAAACATTAAACTTCAGGCAAATAATCATGTGGACATCAGGCAAAAAAATGTATCTTTGATCATTATATTGGCAATTCAATTGCATGTATCAAAGCGGTTTGTGATGGATTGAGCATTGAGAGGCTCTGCCTCACCCGCCTCCCCTGAAAGGAACAAGTAATCTTTTTACAAAAATGCAAAGGCTGACATAAGTACAGAAGAGCATTAGGTGATTTGGGATCTTAATAACGGATTGTCAAGCAAATAGGAAGATAAAAGTCTGAGTCGAGTCAAATGATCACGGATAAAGTTTATAATAAATATTATCAGCAGCAAAGGCGTAAAAAAAGAAGAAAGAAAATCAATGTAATGGGCTGCACCTCAACCCCTGACACAAGTTTAATCCACCCATGCTCCTCAGTTTAGGAAACAACCCACTTATAAAAAAATGAGAAAAAAGGTTTGTTGAATAAACGTGTCTGGAAGTTTTTTGCAGGGATGGATTTATAAATGTTTATTCATTAACTCATAATATTCCCACAGAGTTTAAGAAGTAGGCAGACATACAGTACAGGCTAAAAGTTAGAACACCCCAGGCTCTTTCAAAATTTTTAGCCGTGTGTTTCGTAAAGTATCGATGGTCACATTGAGCTGATTGGTTTGTGTCATAACATGAATTCTAACTGTCGTCCAATGAGGCTGTGTTTCAGTGTGGCTTTTATACAACACAACTAATGGACCAAGTTTTGTAACTTATTTGGGTTGAATTAGTTGTGATTTCTGACCTTGTTTTTTTATAGTATTGATTAAAAGGAAAGCCTCAAAAAAGATCAAAGACTACAGAGCAGTAATTAGACAAAAAGTTGATACTTTGAAGAAACTGGAATATAAGATATTTTCAGTTATTTCAAATGTGTTTGTTGAGTACTTAATTCCAAATATTAATTTCTATTCCTTCAGGGATTATCTACAATCTCAATAGTCATGAAAATAAAGAAAACACATTAAATAAAGGGTGTGTTTTGTACTATTTATCGTGGATTCCTTTGATAAATATCCCAAAAAAATCCATAAAACAGTATTTTCTACTCACCTTTGTCTCAATACTTTGCATTGGGGTGATAATTGGTGACTGTCGGCTTGCTTTTTTCCCAAAAATGTCTTACATTTGAATAATCTATCTAATATTGTCATTATTAACCCTGTCCACTAGTTAAGACTGAACTAGATTATCACAAAAAAATACACTTTAAGTTTCACATAAGTGGACATGGAAGTGAAAATGTGATTCAGTTTAATTTAAACATATATTAATACCGTCATGACAAATCAAACCTGTAGTCCATCTTATCGATCTTGAAATCCACGGCACTTTTGATAAAAAACAGTTCATAAAGTTAATTCCTAAAGACAGAATATTAAAACCAAATTGTTCTCAACCCTCGAGAAGGTTTGCCGAGCTCTGACACAATGACATTCCTCGGCAAAGCAGAATTGAAGCGATGCAATTGAGTACTTTAGAGGCTCTGGTTGGTCCGATACTTTATCTTCACACCATCACACAGGCCAGATATAACTGATTGAGAAGAAATGATGATAACTGAGAGAAAAAAAAAGAGGCAGCGAGCATCTGCAGAGGCGAGCAAGATTGAATACAGGTTATCAAATGCGAACTCCAAATAAATCTCTTTCATCAAGCGCTCAGTCTCGCTCTTTTCTCTGCTGCTTCTGTATTCTCTTTCTAACTCGATCAAACCTGCAGCGAACAGCTGACTCAGTCCGCGTTCTCACTCCAAACACGCGCTTCCAACATGACATCAAGAAATGGATGTTGAAAGTTACTCAAGTTCAACCTGTGATGATTTTTATCATCTAGAAAGCAGCAGAGTTGCACCAAAATTCTTCATCTGCAATAAGTTGATTTATATAAAAAAAAAGTCAGAATTGTGTTATTGTCGACTTCCTACACATGTTGTGGGTTAGAGAAGATATTTCACTTTCACAATCCGTCTCCCACTTGAATGCCTCCGAGAGACACATAGTATTTGAACTCCATCGGATGCCAGTTTGAATCATTTGATCTACTGCCATCAAACAAGTATTAAATATGCACTGAAGATTCTGCCATCTTCCTAGAAAGATTAATCCAGAGTAAGATCAAGAAGGTTGGTTCACTCATTGAGAAGACAAGCAAGCATTTATTCACTACTACGCACTAGTTAACTTTATGTGATGCGAAATATCTGATATGTTAACTAGTCAAACATGAATTTATCTCAGCTTTCATTGGTTAATTAGTTCACTAGGTTGCCTCACCTTTCGTTAGTTAGAAAATATCTTCCCGAGCTCACATTTAGGTCTGGAATTATTAACTTGTGAAGCCAAACTGTGCTCCTACAAAACATGTACAGTTTGTGTCTCACATTGAATTAAAATGTTTCACTTATAGCTACACTTGTTAACTAGCTAGAGAAGGAGCAGTTGATTCAGAACTCTGCAGCGAGAATTCTGACCCGCTCTAGTAGAAGAACTCACATTTCTCTGATCCTTAAAACTCTTCACTGGCTTCCAGTTTCTTTCAGGATCAACTTTAAAATTCTGGTTCTTACTTTCAGATCTATTCATGGTCAGACCTTACATTAGTGATCTGGTCTAGCCTTACACCCCAGCTCGGGCTCTGAGGTCTGTGGATCAGAATCTACTGATGGTTCTTGAACACGGTTCAGGACTAGAGGAGAGAAATCCTTCCAGGCTGTTGATCTTCCTCTCCCTCTGTGTTTGATGATCTACTGATTCCTTCAAGAAACATCTTAAGACATTTTTATTCATGCAGGCTTGATGTTCTGGAACTCCTGTGTTGTTCTCTGTGTTATCTTGACCTTTACAATAAATTGAAATTACCTACTTACCTACTTACTAACTATCGTTCAATTAACTCACTCCTTTATACTATTAAGGGCATAGGCTTGAACTAGATAACTACAGAGAATGTTGGCCTTCACTTGGAAACTGGTATTCTAAAAACAGTATAGCTAGTTTACTAAAGAACTTAATTCCAGTTTGATTATTTCACATGTTTTAACATGTGATATCAATGAAAAATCCCACTCTTCAGGCTAATTATTTCAGTGACAAGTATTGTTAGAGTATCCTTATTAAACTACAGGTTTGTATTGTTTGTTTTTTCTTTCGCTGTCATCTCAAGGCCTGAGTCACTGACTTAGCTCCATTCTTACTAAATGAGATGACATTCAAAATCTTAAGACATTTGATTTGTCTCAGGGAACAAGTTTTCGAGAAATAAAAGTGTCTGTTCTGATCTTAACACCAAACTCACGTTACCCTCCATGCTGTAGGAGTTGTCGAGGGGGTAAAAAAAAGAACTTTCGGGAGAAGCCGTGGCGTCGGTGTTTGATGGGTCTCCCGTGTACGAGCGAACGTCATCAGTATTCAGTGGACGTCCATGTTTGACAGCAGGAGGGTCACAGAGGGCCTCAGTCTGAATTGAGATGTATCCAGCCCAGAACAATTAACACTCTCATCCTCACCCCTCCTCCCCCACACACTGCCCTGCAACACTCTATTACACACACACACACACACACTCAATGTGATGTGGCACCAACACACTTGCTTGTGGGGGGGTTACAGAGGTAGCCATCTTAATGAGATAACGAGATCGGCTATTGCCTTCCCCAATCCCCTCCCCCTCTTTTCTCCCGAGACGGACGAAGAGGTCGACCTCCAGTAGTCGCCAATAGTCGGAGCGAACGGAGGTTAAGGAGGAAAGAAAAAGAAAAAAAGATGAAATGAAAAAGAGAGGCAGATATTTGCGGCGTTACGAGGAGGAGGGCGGGTCATGAATATATAATCGGAGAGAAGATAGCAGAGTGGAAGACAGAGGGGTGTAGCACGAGAGGTGGGAAGCTTCTTCTTCTTCTAGTCGACAAATCCGTTCAATTTTTACGGTAATTAATCAGCTTTATGTTGAAATTAATTTTTAAATGAGGGAAATTAAACTTGAGGTAAAGGCATTTTTAAAGCTTATATTGAGAAAAACTAACTTGAACAACAAAATATAAATCAAATATTGAGGGAGTGCAGAAAAAACTAGCTGGAAGCCTATTCGAACCTGCTACTTTGTCTGAGTAATTTTAGACGCTTGATTTTGAGATCTACAAGGCAGTAGAAAAAGATCTGTCGAACTCATCCTAACTCACATTGATGCTCCTTGACAACAGTATAACCAAACTTTAAACCATCTATTTTCCTCGTTCACTATAAAGTCCTCCATCCTCATACAATCATCTGCATTCATTTTAGGTAGCGATGGTCGGATGAAGCTTCATGAAGCACTGTCATTGTTTCCACTAGATGGCGGTGTCTGCCTTTTTTTTTCTTTTGGTTTGAAGTGTTCTAATGAAACATCACATCATCTTTAAAGTGATGGCGCCACCTACTGACCTGTAAACAACATGACACTTCTTCATGAAGCTTCATCAGACCATCACTAATTTCAGGAGTTATATCATTGTTTTATCTATGTATCAAACAAGCTCAGAGCGCCACCTACTAAACACAGTGTTGAACTTCCACAAGTTTCTCGGTTTCTTCTGTTTGCAAATATTACAGTCTGGTAATAAAAATATTGGATAAAAAAGTGGTGAGTCTGCATTAAAGAACTGAATTACACCAAAGGATGAATTAAGTATTCTTCTCTTTGCAAACTGAATCCAAATCTCTTACATTAAAAATTCACTTTCCGTCTAGAAGCTGACTCTAATTCATCCACAGGTGTGTAATATGTTGGGATTCTGTTCGGGGACTACCTGTTCCTCGACACAATATCCCGATTAGACACACACTCACACACACACACACACACGCACACACACACACACACACATAGAATAAGAGGAGAGGTTAGAAGAGAACAGTTGTGATAATGGAGGTGTGTTGACCTCACGGAAACCACTTTAGTGGATTGGAAAAGTCACTCTCATTAGAAACAGTTTGACTCAGATTATCATCCATACTGATTCACTTTTTTCTCATTCTATCTTTCTCCCTTTCATTTTTTTTAAACATCAGAGATAAAACGGTGCCAGATGAGGAACTCACCCCCGAGACGCCGCTTTAGACAAAAAAACAAAAGCAGAGTCATAACCTTCACCTCCATCTTTCAAACTTCTGCGGGCTTGTATAACTTACTTCAATAAAAGTTTGATTAGCATCATAAAGAAATAATGCAGACTCATTTTTAATTCAACTGCTTTCCCATAAAAAAAAAAAAAAAGAGACAACCTTTGAAACGGAGAAAAAAGTCACTTTCTTCTTTCGCAGCTCTCTTGACTTCCTCACTTCTTAAAGTGTTGCAATAGAAGCACTTTCTGAAAGTTTAATTTCATTTATTTATTTATCATTTTCGCAGAGGAGTATATACTAAATAGGTCAAATAAGGAACTTTTCTTGACTTGACTCACTGTGGGCTCAACTTCGACACGTGTTTACATTTGCTTGTCTCCTCACCTGAGCGGAAATTCAAACACAGAGAAGACGATACAAAATATTGTAGACAAACAGGTCTGACACCTTATTGTTTTTACAAACAACGAAACATTTTCCGAATGAAAAATTGTGTGTCATGCGATGACACCTTAAAATTGGTTCAAACAGTACAATGCATTATGGGATTTTGGTATGGGCAGTGGGATGGCTTTTTTGCTTGAAGAGCATTTAGGAAATGAGTATCTTTAGCAAATGTCACATCCACTTCCTATGAAGTGTTGGAATATTAATGTACATTATCACTATAAAAAGCCCAAATCATAGCCTACTCGTAATCACAGCTTTATAAAAGGTCAACTGACTGAAATGTGCTTCATTATGGTGAAGATGGTGAATATAATTTTTTTTTTTTTCACTTGAATGTGTTGAAAGGTGGCTTTAAGTCCCTAGAATAAACATTAAAATAATCCTATTATCCAGTCGATTAGGAAGCTTAAACGATGTGTTTGTAACGCACAAATGCATGCATTTGACAGTTCCTGTGAGATAAAACTGTTGCATTCTTTCACACTGACACTGAAACACGGGCAGGACCGACACTGCGCTGTTGCATCTCCTGTCACCTGTAGTGGATATGATGGAGAAGGTGATGTTGATTTTTTTTTCAGCAGCCGCTGAATGGCAGCCAAGGATGTATGCAGCACATGCACGCTCTAAATCTATCAAACACACGCCCCACACGCACACGGAGCGGCGATAAATCACGGAACACAGATGCAAGCACATAGTTTTAATACATCATGGCTGAGCAACCCATATATTGCAGCTAAAAGCATCAGTGGAGGAGGCTGAGGAAGGAAGGAGACGAACCCCGGCAGTCTGTGGAGACAGCAGAGGTGGAGAGGACGTGTGGTAATGAATAGGTTAGACGATGTCACATGGTTGAATATGCTATCAGCTACCGTTGGAACAACGCACACACACATGCGGAAGCAGTGTCCTTATTTTCAGAGCTACGTAGATAACGTCCTCAGATCAGAAGGTGCCATCTGGTGGACTCTGAAGACAGTGCTTCATGAAGCTTCATCAGCTGCATCATTGCAAATGAAGACTTAAGTTTATGTTGATCTATTTTTCCTGCTGATAGTTTATATTTTCAATATTACAGGTGTGTGCTTTGGAACAAATGAGATGTTTATTTATTGTCATCTTTAACATCAACAGCACATACTAAACCAGCTAGATTGTCTACAAATTTGTGTTCATCTTGACTTGTGTTTTCACTTCATTTCATTAAGTAAGACATAGAAACAGCATGTCGGATACATCGTCATTCACTGATACAAACATCCATCGTCACCTCTGGAAACAAGCCATGTGCTGTGTGTACATCATTAGTACACAATGACACTAATAGATTGACAGTGTCTCCCTGGAATGCTGCAGTTGCCATGGCAGCCTCGTATTTAAGTTACCTCCTGACAAAAGGGAAATCATGCAGGTAGAAGGCAGGTGAGGGTCCAAAACTTCTGGATAAGAGCGAGACCCATTATCATCTCATCAATAATAAAGGTTATATTTGGCGAGCGCTTGTCACTTTGTCTGTTAGTCTCATTATTTAAAAAAAGGTATGAATAAATTTGGAGCAAATGCTTTCAATGGGTCAAAGAGATAATGATTAAATGATTGTGGTGTTCCTGCAGGGAAGAAATAAAAACCAATAACAAAACAAACCATACAAATGATAATAATTATCATTGAATTTGAATGTTTTTTAATGCAAGAAAAGAAATGTGAGTAAAAACTTTAAGAGCTAGCTTAAAAGCTATATATATATATATACATATATATATACAGTATATACTGTATATATACAGTATATATATAGATATCGTTTTTTTAATTCTTATTAGGAGTTAATGCTTGTGTCAACATGATTCAGTGATGTATGGTGAAATCTGTTGGAATGAAAACAAGTTGTCATTTGACGACCTTCAAAAAAAAAAGACTGAAAACATGACCTCTGATTCGATTTCCATCGCTTGTGTTACTTGTTATTATTTCGACTCGAAGGAACCCCGCCCTCATTGTTTACCCGTGAGGTGAAGCTGAATGATGAGTAGAGGTGGGCAACACTGAGAGTTCACTGCAAATAAACAAGCCAGTGTCCTCCACGAGAAGAGGAAAACAAGAGCGAGGGGGGTATGTTTGTGTGTGTTGGGTCGTTCTTGTGCCTCATTCTGTCACTATTTTAGCCTTCAGCTTTGTGAAAAGCCAGGGGACAGTTGTGTCCTCAAATAGCCAGAGGAAAAATATGTCCTTCATCTTTTATCAGATGGAAGGAGCAAAGGCTGTGGCAGAAATCTTTATGTGAGCAGAAAACTGACCAGAAACTGTTTCCTTCAACTGAGAAAAATCTCTAAACTTAGGAAAATGCTGTCACAACATGATCTGGAGCTTGTAATCCATGCGTTTGTTTCTTCTCGTCTGGACTATTGTAACAGTTTGTTTTCATGTCTTAACAAGAAGGAGCTGTCTCGTCTGCAGTTGATTCAGAACTCTGCAGCGAGAATTCTGACCCGCTCTAGTAGAAGAACTCACATTTCTCCGGTCCTTAAAACTCTTCACTGGCTTCCAGTTTCTTTCAGGATCAACTTTAAAATTCTGGTTCTTACTTTCAGAGCTATTCATGGTCAGGCTCCTCCTTACATCACTGATCTGATCCAGCCTTACACCCCAGCTCGGGCTCTGAGGTCTGTGGATCAGAATCTACTTATGGTTCCACGCACACGGCTCAGGACCAGAGGAGAGAAATCTTTTCAGGCTGTTGCTCCTAAGCTTTGGAACAATCTTCCTCTCTCTTTGCGCTTGATGGAGTCTACTGACTCCTTTAAGAAACATCTTAAGACGTTTCTATTTGTTCAGGCTTTTCCTTGAATTTCTCGAACTCCTGTGTTGTTCTCGGTGTTGTCTTGATCTTTGAAGTATGTACTGTTTTGAGTATTGTTTTGATTGTTAAAGCGCTTTGTGACCCTGGTCTCGAAAAGCGCTATATAAATATATATTACTTACTTACTTACTTACATGTGAGTTATGTTTGGAGACCTTCCATTCTTTACGTGTCCTGAAGAATATCTGATAAACACCTAATAGGCCCTTCTTCGCCGAGTGGATACATTAGTGAGACACGATGCATTATTTCGAAAAAAGCGAAGAAGAGGTAAATACTTCCCAGCAGGGACATCACTCTCTTATCGTTTTAATGTGTTACAATGACAGTGTCGCGACAATACTAATGTATACATCAAGGTTGAATTGACATTCAGTATTTGACGCAGTTTTAAGTTGTCTCGAGTCGTGGCGACAACGAGAGCTGATGTGGAATGAAAGCACTAGTTTAAGTAGAAGCTGCAGCAGTTGTAGTGCTCATGGTCATTGTAGTCGCATATATACAGTATATATGTATGTATTGTATATAGGCTTTCTATATAGGCAGGCTTTCCCTTGATTCTCTGAGACTTCTGTGTTTATCTCGGTGGTGTCTTGACCTTTTAAGCATATATTTTATTGAGTATTGTTTTAATTGTTTAAGCACTTTGGTCTAGAAAAGCGCTCTACAAATATGACTTACTTACTTATATCTTATGGTCAACCAGAAACATGGACGATTGCAGGAATCACAAAGTATAGGAAAGGGTGGTTATGTCACCTGCTGATCAGTAGCTTCTTTGAGAGCAGGTATTTAATTCATCATTGTGTGTGTGTTTCTGTTAAAGAACCTTCGTTTTAGTAATTGTTTGTGGATAAACAGAGTGCTGTGCTTTTGTTTCTTTCAGTAAAGACTTTATTTTATATTTTTTACAATAGTCCATTATTGCACATTTTGCACAACTGCAAGGATGTAAACAAGTATTAAAGCTTGTTAAAGCAATGCTTGTACCAACAGCACTTACAGTTTAATGGCAGTGTTTTTTTGTATAATATCAAAAAACGTGTTGTTATACAAGTAGTTAATGTGGAACTAGTAGCTAGTGATAGGTTGATAAGGCCTTGTGATACAGCTGCATAGTGAAGACACTTTGAGAATCACTAGATTATACTCTTTGATTAAAAATGTCATGATACAGTGTCTCTACACCACAACTGTATCATGAGGCCTCATCAACCCATCACTGGTGGTAGCCATAGTAGCGTTAACGCAAGTCATACCCATGCTGGTCCTTCTAAGATGCTGCAGTAGAATTACTAGTCCTAGTCAGAGCGGTAAGAAATGGCTGTAGCAACAGCATAAAGGAGGATGTTTAAGTGGCAATGTGTATTAGTAACAGCAGGTAATGTGGCAGTAAAAGGAAGAGACGTAGTGTTGAAGAGCAGCAGGAAAAGTGGCTGAAGAATATGCTACAAACATCAGTGCGGCTCGAAGGATGAGCTAGATTAGATGTAGTTGAAAGGGCAACTAATGTGAAAAAACAACTGACTGACTCACATGTTTCAAATGTTGAAGTCTTCCTCTCCAAGATGCAGAAAGTCCCTCATCATCAAGTTATTACTTTATAAAGTTCTCCCCCGTCTGAAATCTCGGCAAACGAGAGGTTACAAGAGCAGAGTCCATTATGTGGTAATAATGGCTTCACTCTTCCTCCAGCCCGCTGTAATCACATCCGCTTGGTTTATACAACGAGTCCCTTGGAGGTGGAGTCTTCCAGGATTGGTGACGCACGGTGACCAACTGTATTGCTTGACCAATCACAGCAGAGTGGGTGTGTTTATGGTAAACAAGAATTTAGCTCCAATGTTTTCAGTGGACGAGGCTTAAGCACATTTTCTAATGTAAATATTTAAATAAAAGAGAGTTGTGTACAAACAGAAACATACTGATGATACAAAAGAGTCCAAGATCTATTTAAGACACACTTAAATCCACACATTAGTCGCCCTTTAAGCAGCAGTCGTTGTGATACTAGATTGGGGGGAAGTGGAAGTGGAAGTAGGCCATGTAGATGCCACTGTAGTAGCACACAGTCATGCTCATTCAATAATCATGGGTTACAGTCGACCCCTTCAACAGCGATAAGTACTAGTATTATCAGTAGTACTTCAGTAACCTGACCTGAACTGCCCTCTGCACTTCTCCTGATGGTCTTCAGCTGAGTTGAGCGTCCAGTAGCTGGTGTTTCATTCTTCTAGACTCGTGGTAATGCTACTGCTGTTCTGCTCCATTGGCCCGACCTAAAGCAGGATTAGCACGAGCCCGCGTTCGCTGATGTTTAAATATTTCATCAATGCCAGCTGCCAGGAGATTTGCGAGTCAACACGCCGCAGCATCAGTGTGACAAGCAGCCTGTTGACCCGCCGACTGCTGCTGCTGCACCGTCACACAAACCACGGCGAAACAGCGAGGCGCGGTCTCGTCTCAGCACTGCAAAATAAAGTTGTGTAACAAACGCACAGATGTAATCTCTGCTGCATGGTGACAGAGGAGAGAGAGAGAGAGAGAGTCCAACCTCTCCGATAATTATGAAGACATGCGTGAACACCGCTGGCGTCCAGACATCATTGTCGGTGGGAAGAAAGGATCTGAGACATTCTTCCATGTATGGAAATACAAATGGAAACACAGTTTTTTTTTCGTGAAAGACATTGTCCTCAAAGACATGCAGGCGTCAGCACAAACACACACATTGTTTTAGAGTGAATGTGTGCGTCGCAGTTGTACTATACTACATCATCATTCTCTTTTCTCCATCCACTGCAGAAAATAGACCCTTGAGGGGAGTTCAAATTGATCTGTTGAAAGGATGTGTGGAGAGAATCTGTAGAGGAATTCTTCCTGAAATGTCTGAACCAAAACAGAAAGTGATGATCAGTGAAAGTGTCCTGACAGTATGGAAATAGAAAAAGAAAAAGAAAAAAAAAGCAGGAAACAGAGGGAGGCAAGAATAAATGAGGTGAATACATACAGTATGTGGAAACTAGAAAACAGGAATTCAACTCAAAAAGAAGTCAGTCGGGTGTTAGTTTGGATCCACAAAGAAGAAGATAAATAAGAGTAAATCTGGGAACAATACATTGATTTATGATTGCTCAACACAAGAGGGCAGTGTCACGCACAAATCAATTATGGACTATAAATCGTTCGACAATTGTTAATAAATGACTCCTGAAGGAGACATTCAGAAATCCAAAGATGCATATTAAAGATCAGTGCATCACTTATGAACAAAATCTCCATTTTTAAATCACATTAACTTTTTTCTATATGATTCTTTATTATTATTCAAATCTAATCTTTTTTTCTTCATTACAAATTAACAGTATAATGAAGGAAGGTTGTCAGGTAAAATATCAGTGTGATTTACTTTTATGCCCAGTATTTTGTGACGTACATGTTGTGTTTTCAAAAGGAGATGGAAATAATGAAAACAAATGTAAAAAGTCAATTAAACAAACAGAGGAAAAGCTTAATCTGTTAATTGATGTATTTATTTCCTTTGGTTAAAAGTGGGACCACAAGGGAATTGTGTAATTAATGAACATATTTGATTAATTTCTATCTGAAACCCTTAGTTGTGTAGAATCCTTCTGTTTTTATTCATTTAGGTGTTCATTTCAGGGCTTTGGTAGTTCGAGTCTGAGCTAGTTGAGGTGCTGTAACTATCCAGACCTTTTTTTTTAAAGTAGCAGTGCACCTCAGGGAAACTTTGGTCAAAATGGATTCAAACAATCTCTTCAGTCTCTGGTGCTCCATGTATCCCATTTAATGGTATTGGAGCAGACGAATGATATGGAAAGCAAAGGCAGTCATTGTTTGAAGAGAAGAAATACGTCTTTCATGTTCACAAATGTTGGAATTGAACATGAATGACCTCGGTCAACTAAAAAGCAGAACCGAACGCAGCTCTCTCGAATATCACATCCATACTTTACTAATGCATTAGATGCAGGCCCGCCAGGTTTACTAAGCTGGAGCTCTGAAGCTGTGAGGCAGAATATAAACACACTATTTCTCCCAAAATGCTTTCAGAGGAGCTGCTCACTCAATATATATTTTTTAATACATTACTTCCTATACTCTCCACCAAAAGGGCACCAGGGAGCATTTGTTCTTCTAATGACTCGCTGCTATTTGCGAGTAATTGGACAGGCTTGACCATCTTGGGTGTAAAACAATTTAAGTAGGCATTTGACACGAGTTCACCTCTCCGTGATGAGGTCAGGCTCACACTTGAAATGATTGGTAGAAGAAGAAGACGACCATTGAGTTTTATAGAAGGTAGGAGGACGGTTTTCTAAGGTATCTGGTCAAATTTTGTATCTGGATAAATGCTCTTTCTCTTAGTACTTCATTAACTCTGACCGGTTCATAAACCTCCTATTAATCATTTATCTTACATATGTTATTCCGGACACTGGCAGGATTTAATGGTGGTTCTTCTACTGCTGACTTTATTTCTGCTTTTTAAAAAACAACACATTTATGATTCCAAGTTTTATCTTATTATTGGCAAGTTAAAATAACTTTTAACAGTAATGTCTTGTGTTGAGTGAAAACATCAATTTAATATTTTATTTGCTCCAGACTTTCTGATTATTGAATTGATAATGTATCAGTGGTTCTTATTTTAATGCACATATAAAATGATAAGGATGCATTTTAGTTCTTTTTTTTATTATCCATGCAGTATCAACACCTGGATTCAAGTACATAGAGATTATTTAACCCAAATTCACTAATTTCCTTCTCACTCTCATGTCGACTAAGAGTTGGGATTAGTTTCAGATTAATCCGTTCTTTATTTACTTGAAATCTTTTTTTTTTTATTTGAATTTTGGCTGAACTTTTACTTTAGTATCTTTTTGGCTATCGATATCTAGTTTGCGAGTTTAGTTTTGTGACAACCCTAAATCAGGATTACTAGTTTGAGAGAGGTTAACTACAGTATGTGTATATTATTGTTGATGATGTCCATCTTAAACCTTTATGTCAGGATCAAGGTGAGTCAGTGGCCAAAAAACTATTTTGTTTGTGGCATCCCTTGTATTGTCTCTAGGTGAAGGTGAACCACAAACAGATTAGATTTTTGGCCACTGAGTTGTTTTTGGGCCTGCGGGTCACCTTGACCCTGAGATAACGCAAGCTTGTCTCTGTATTGTAACTTCTTTTTTTTTGTTGAATTGTTTTTCTACAATTACTTGGATTTCTTTTCCAACATTCGATCCAAGTTTTCCGATGTTTTCCAGTTTTCCAGTTTTCCACTAACAGACATTAGTTTATATTTCTAATTCATATTTAATTGGTCAATTTGTCCTTTAAGCTCCAATTTATGAATCAATAACTTCTTTTATCTAAATCATTGATGCACACATAGAAAGTGTCCTTGGAGCTGCTGATGTTGATCAAGCGCTCTCCTGGGTCACTGCGTAAAAATGTCCATTATATGATAGGTATTGCTGAACACTTGCAAGGTCTTGTACCTGGAAGGGAAAGGAACCAAAACGACAAAGCAGGAATGGAACAGCATGTCTTGCTCCGGCGCCCTTTTACCAGTTGTATATGTAGAGCTGGTTGTCATTCTGAAAGTCGTTGACCAGGACTCCATTCACAATGACCCCTGCCTCATCACATCACACACTCCATTGCCACAGACTGATAAGACCCGCAGGACATGACACACACAAACACACACACACACAAACACACACACACACACAGATCTGTCTGGGTAAGCTCTCCGTGGACGTGCACAGTAACCATGTCTTTATCTTTATCCGGGTCCATCCGATCAAAATAGCAGTTAGCGACTAAAACCTGATTGCTTCTAATTGGCAGGTTTGTGTCCACAGCTCGACACAATAGAAATCACATGCTTTGTTTAGCACTGCGGGTGTCTCTCCTTCTCCAGGGGTGTTTTAATGAAACCAGGGGAATTGAACGTCGCTCCGCCGACTCTCCGGAGCAGAGAGGCGGGAGTGGAAGCAAAAGGAAAAGGACCGATGCTGATTCAGCGTTTGTAAGCCGCCTGGATGGCGGAATGCAGTGCTTTTCTTTTTTGCAAATATGGCCAACTAGACCATCTCATTTATAACGTACAGCTGACGCGTTCCTTTTGTTTTTCCAATTAACAAGTGTCTCATATTGTTAAAAACAGTCTCAAGATTATTTTAAATGAAAAATACGGAGTTTAAAACACGGCATGGATTTGACAATGATTGTTTTCATGCTATAAAAAAAAGATTACAAATGGATGGGAGTATTTTGGAAATAAAATGCTTTTCTATACAAAGCTCATATTATAAATCTCCGTTTCTATCTCAAACTTATAACATAACATAACAAGAATACAGTAGTACATAATTCCTCAATTTGGAAAAAGAAGCTGTCGATAAACTAAATGGCCTGCAAATTAAAGGAGACGCTTATTGTTAACTCGCTCTCGAATGTCAATCTCGACATGTAGGAACAAAAGCAATCACATGCATGTGCTTCATTACATCAGCTCTGCACGGGTGCATCCTAAATACTTAGCCGCCCACTGAACCAACGAAAAGTGCCTCCAAGCATTCGAGATGTGCGCACAAACACACGAGCACGCAGACGCGGAAATACACAGCTTGATTCTACTTGGATGTTCTACTTTCAAACAGTGTTGCCGACTTTTTCGCGGTAATGAAAATGAATCAGAAATAGCTGACCCACTTCTACTTGGAACCCCCTAATGACAGCAAAACCCTCCTCATGAAGGTTTCATGTCACACCTCACTGATGTGGAAGATCGCAGTATGTGCGATCTTCAGGGGTAGGAACCGGAGAAGAGATGATGAATCTGCTAGTTCATGCTTTCTTCAGAGATGACAAAGGTATCAAGTTATGTAGCATACCTTAATTTTTCAGAGGTTCTTCTGAATCCTCTTGGGAGGACCACCCATTTGAGTCATAAGGAAGTCTATTGTCTGTGACCTGACATTGATTCTTCATACATAAGCCCCACAATGCTGCTGCTGCCAACATTTCTCCACTGACACAACTCTTGTTGGTAAGAAGTTAGATGAAGATGGATGGACGGTCCAACCCTAAAGCAGATCATGTCATTGCTAGAGGTCTTCTGTTTCCAAGGTTAGCTCCATAGATCGTCCCATTTCAACATCCGGATGATAGAAAACCAGCATGTCTAGCCAAAGCCAAACTCTAGGTTCGTTCAGCGGATCATAAAACTACAATTAAAAGTGACTTTAATGACAAGATTGACAAAACAGTGGTAAGCAAACACCACTTCTAAACACACCAGGTGAACCATGGGCTACCATTTTTTTCCAACGTTTTCACCTTACAAACTTAAAGTTATTCTGACATATCCTTATACACAACTTTACAGAGTCAGGTGATGTTTGAACTGCATCTTTACTCCTGGAATATGACATTATTTTGAGCTATAGTTTTTTTCTGAGTCTTTCAGTTTGAGGTTTAGACATTTAGACGCAACTCTTGCGTGACATTTTGGTACCAGCAATGAACCCTAATACATGTCTATTTCTACCACATTTTTTCTATTCAAAACTGGTTTTCAACCACACTTCCTATAGTTATTCAATACAAGACATAAATTAGTGTTAATGAAGATAAATACATACATACATTTGCATCATCCTTCGTCATTATATAATATAGCATCAATATAATAAGAGTCAGAGTTCGATTCCAGGAAAAACCACAACAAAAATGACGTTTTTATTGTGTCAAGTTTGATCACAAAGATATACTTCACTTTGTGTTTTTCAAAGGCTTCAGATCACCCAAAAACTCTAACCCCACAAAATAAAAGCACAAACACTAAAACATATGCCTAACAACATTCACTCAAACCGTAATATGGTGTGTATCTGTTGTGAGGCTTGTTACTGACATGTGGACTAAGATGATTATTTCATCAATATTATTTTCGAGGGTTACATTTTCCACAGTGTGAATGTTGTCTTCAGGCCCATTAATTCCTCCATTTTACATACCCGGCATGGTGACTTTCATTCCTGATGCAAGGCCAATCATTCACAGATAAAAGCTCATTTGAGCTTTAACTTACTGAATAAAAAGGTGGTCGACCTCTTCACAGGTGAGGGAAGATAGCTTCCACGTTTGATTGTGCACCAAATTCAATACTGTGAAGTCATTTAAGCTTTTATTTCATGATATTTAATAATAAAAACTTCAGGGGAAATGCAATTTCATCCCACCTTCGCTTGTGCAATATATTCAATACAGGAAATTAATCTTCGCAGCACTGCCTTTCACTAAGCGGATAAACATCTCTTATCTCTCTATGTGTTTTCTATATATTAACCAGATGGTTTCTTAAAAGAGTAAACGGATAAATAGCAGCAGAGCATCTCAGGGTGTCTTAGATCGTTTTCCATGCAGCTGTTAATGCTAACAAATCATCAGCAGATGTCCAGCATTTATCCAGACTTCATATTGCTAAAGCTCCACATAAAAGAGGAAGCAGTCCCTAATTCAGTCACAGCCTTCATCTCAACTGCCCCTCTGCCACCCAAATCTTCCATCCAGTCTTCTCCTCCCTCCTCTGAGGGGATTGTTTTTATTTCCCTTTGAGAGATAGACAGTTTGGAAAGAGAGGCAGCAGCCTTGAGATGCTCTTCCTCCAGGCGGAGATGGATTTATGACGCACCGTCAACTTGCAGGCCGAGGAGAAAGAATGAGGAAGCACGGTAAATATGTTTTCCTGCCTCCTGTCATCTTTGTGAGAGGTGGGAACATGGAGGGAGACAGAACAGGTTTATATAATAATTATTATCATCATTAACATCCAAATGCTGCCTATAGCCACGTTTTGAATGCTTTCAACAACTATGTATTGTTTGCAATAATTACCCATATATAAGTTTAAGTATCTTCTACGTCACTTTTGTATGTGACACACTCTTACAACTTATTCTTCCCATGGGAAGTTTAAAATTGTATTATTATTTTTTAGCTTGTTCAAAGGAAAAAAGAAGCACATGGCAATTTGACATGTGCAATTTCAGTGGACGTTAAATCATGTCTATTTCATAATAAGTAGGAGAGATTTTGAAGACTCCTGCTCCTTTTGTTGAATGAAAGTGGTCAGAAAGGATGCAGAAGGCCCATGGGAAAATGTAAACATATCCAATTAAGATAAAATATAAATATAACTATAAACTATAACATAATATAACCATAGAACCCTAGCCATAACATATAACAATTTTAAGGAAGCACAAGTGGGGCAGAAGACCCATTTGAAAATTGAAATATGTCCAATTTGGATTATATTTATTTAACATGCTTAAGGCAGATTTCCAGCATTTCAGCTCCTTATTAATTAAATTAGTTTAATTGGGCAAAATGGGGACCGAAGACCCTCCAACCTCCATGTTAATAAAGATAGTTCCAATTAATAAAAATGCTTACAAAGTACTGTAGAGTATTTCTATAACCGTAGGGCCCAAATCCAGCTCAAAAACGTATGCTGGGTATTTCGGCATAATAGTAATTGAACTGATTTAAGAGCGTGGAGGTTATGTTCAACAACTCTTCACCAGATGTGAAGACAGGATAAGTGAGTTGACACATACAGGGACGGGGCCATTTAGAAGTGACTTCAAGATGTGTAACTAGCAGGGAGAACGAGTGGCCCATCTGGTTGGACACCTCTGGAAAAAAAAAAGAGCATGGAATGTTGCCAAAGGGAAAAGGTATGAGGCTATCACTGATGGGTATGATTAATGTCCTAAATCAAAGTGGTTGCCTCAGCTTCTTGTCACTAAAGAAATTCACCGTGGAGTCGTCCATCCCCTGATAGGGAGACTCCATGTAGTAAAACCTTTTTTTTTTCTTTTTTTTTCACAGTAAATCAAGAGACACGTGAGGAAAAAGACTAACTGCTTACTTGACGCTAAAAATAAGAAGAGGTGATTCCACAAGGTGAACGCCTCAATCAGTCCCATTGATTCTTTGAAAGTTTGAACCAATCAAAACCAAATCACCGTGAAGTCCTTCGCCAAGTGTTGACTTGGAAAGAGAGATTTTCACCACTCACTGCTACCCTCGGTTGCTTATTAAAGCGTCTCGCAGGCATCTTGTCCTCATTCCCTCAATCCCTCTGTCTGAATGGACAAAAGAAGAAAGAAAATTACTCCAATCCTGCCCGGCATTTGCCAAGAATCCCGGTAACCATGGAAACTGAAGTGATGACAAATTAGCCGACTGGTGCTAAAGAAGTCTGCTCTGTCTTCCCACACTAAAATAATCGTCAGTATACACTTTAGTAAACAGGGAATATATTAATTAAATCCCATGGCAATTAAAAATACTTTATTTTGTTTACACCGCCGTTCCTTATCCCAAAATAATAAAACCTCCGGCTAATTTAATTAAATCTCTTGTGTCTGCACAGCTTCCCTCGCTCGTGAAGCAGAGAAGAATTAAAATGCGGACGGTTTTTGGCTTCCACAAACTACCAGTTCAAGACCTTTACTATCAGAGGAAATGTGTTCATCCAGGGAAGCTTGGTGCTTACACAGAGGCGTGCAGCATCCTCAACAGCAACCTTCAATAAATAACGAGAAATTGGTTAATCTTGTCCTTTAAATGCTTAAGGGGACAAAATAAAAATAAAAATAAAAACATTACTGAGAGAATCAACCAACGAAGTTAATAGCTGGTGAAGCTTTATAAGTAAGTATATAAGTAAGTAAAGGTTATTTGTGAAGCGTCTTTCTAGACCAGGGTCACAAAGCACAAAAACAATACATAGTTCAAATATATACTTTAAAAGGCCATGACACATAAGAGCAACAGTCTGGAAGGATTTCTCTCCTCTGGTCCTGAAGCGTATTCAGGAACCATCAGTAGATTCTGATCCACAGACCTCAGAGCCCGAGCTGGGGTGTAAGGCTGGATCAGATCACTGATGGAAGGAGGAGCCTGACCATGAATAGCTCTGAAAGTAAGAACCAGAATTTTAAAATTGATCCTGAAAGAAACTGGAAGCCAGTGAAGAGTTTTAAGGATCGGGGAAATGTGAGTTCTTCTACTAGAGCAGGTCAGAATTCTCGCTGCAGAGTTTTGTATCTGCAGGCGAGTAAGCTCCTTCTTGTTTAGACACCAAAATAAATTGTTACAATAGTCTAAAGGATGTGAGATATCATAAGTGATGTGCTGATGAAGCTTCATGAAACAGTGTAATGTTGTTTAGAGGTCAGTCGGTGGCGCCATTACTTTAAAAATGAAAATAATGAAGGCTTCATGAAGCTTCGTGAGACCATCACTAGATATCACAAGAATATCCGTTCTAAGCAAAATCAGAGAGTGACATCTAGTGGACTCGACACATTATACGATATTAGAACATGACAAAATACAGAATTAAATGAGAATTAATACAATTATAACAATGAATTGTATTAAATATACAATGTATTTTAGTATTTAAAAATGTGCATGTGCAAATACAATGTTCCTTTGGTATGAAGATAACATAAGAATTCATGTTAACAGAAACAGTGGATTAGTTTGACCTCATGGTACAGGATGAATAAAAACCATTTGATGCAGCTATCATTGAGATTGTTTAGTTCTTTCAACACTAACAATTGAACAAGACATCCTCCACACGCACACAAGATCTCCATTTTAATTCAATGTAAATAAAGGACGCACATTCTCATCCTCATCTCCATCTGCTGTTTATCCTGAAATAATTGTAGCGTTTTGATTTCAAAAGCGTAATATCGGCTGGTTCACCTGTTTTGGGGGTCAAAGTTCCTGATCACTTTCTCTTACTGACCTCATCGCTGTGTTGCTTATCAATTCAAATTGAACAGCCACCAAGCACTTCAGAGACATGAATTATTCACGAAGGATTCCTCGATACAGACGCGAAGCTCCGTGTGAAAATGGAAAAAGAGTCGTATGTTCAATGTAAATTGGAGCAGTAATGAAGTGGGCATCCTCTCGCATGATCACAGCTCCCCCAGCTTCAGCGGGAGGTCAATGCTAGTATGTTGTGCCTGGAACGGCGAGGGAGCGTCTTGTCGGCGCATCATTTCCATTAGCATATAACATATGAGTGAGTGGAGTGTTTCTCCGGCTTCTTCCTGTTCACACCTCATCATTACCAGGAACAAACTACCGCTCTTTATTGAAATGAGGATCACTTGTGGTGAAGTGAGTTGCGAGGAATCTTCACTCTCGCCGTTCACAGGAGGACTATTAACAGAGCAATTACTGACATTCTTTCCTCTGAATGGACTTCATTACAGAGTACGGAGACAAAACATTATTTAACAACATATTAATACCTGAGATGAACACAGATGAACCATCAGTGACTGCAACTGGTCATGATTTCCCAGCGTCCAATGGAATAGCTGTTTCTACCCAGTGAATTTGGCCATGAATTTCCTCCCTATCTGAAGAATTTCTTGACCTCACAACTCACAACTCAGAGTCCAGGAGACGATTCTGCTCTTATTTTAATGTTCTTTGAAGAAGTGTGAAAACATCAAGGTGCGCTCTGCAGTAATCCAACAACCCTGAAATGTTACAGGACTTATCAGAGCTGTCACTCAAATCATGGCTCGGAAACGGGATGTGTTGATCAGCTGTACATTCACGATGCATTCACACTCGGCAGTCAGGTGTTTTTCGATTGGATTATCAGGTTGGAGGAAATAGTGTCCACCAAAATCAAGCGGACACTCATGCTTGCCTGAAGATTCACAAACTCCATGAAAGTTCAACGGTCCTTCCACTTTTTAATTTCTGAGCTGTGTCATTGTTCCACTGGCTTCTGATTGAAAAGATACTCTACGAATTCCTCAACCACCAGGCGACTACGCCGTCCAATCTCGAACATGTTTTTTTTCTCATATTCTTATGACTGTCTACACAAAAGATGAGCCTCTGGATGTGAAGATGGTATTTTCTAATGGTGATAGTTTATAGAGACATGGTTGACACAAGTTATGAAGGAACTCCTTCACGGTTTTGACCGAATAATAAACATTATGACATTCCCGGCTTAAGTAAAAGAGACAAAATGTAGTTTGAATATATGTAAACTGCAAATAGTTTTGACGATGATTTTTTAAGACCAAGAGAAGAGGATTGGGAGCAAAACTGACTTTGACCTCGGGCAATATCTTTAGGATGAAAATGACTTTAGATCAGTCAAAACTAAATTCATTTATAATCAGTATTTGAGATTTTGCAGAAGCCTCTGAAAGAAGTTAAGATCATTACTCTACAGTAAAAACAAACTATAAATATAGATGCCCTGCAGCATGAAGAAGAGACACCTCACAGTTCCTGTCTCTGTTTTTCAGAGATAACAGGTATGGGTTCTTCAACAGAGAGAGCTTTAACTAAGACTCATCATATAACTTGTACCAGAAAATGATTGTGAGGGCATGATACATTTGTGCAGAGGAACTGTGAAGACATCATAGTTGCCTTCTGCTCTGACATCAAATTTCCTCACAGGGACACATTTGTTCTTTGCTCCGAAGATCTGCATTTTTATTCTTATAGACTAAAAGCAATCCGATGGAATACATACATGACCAATAATTACTTAATCTCTTTCTCCGACTTTTAAGAACAAAAATCAGAGATGAGTGCGTTTATTTTTCACATGTTGTTTTCCACGTCTTTATTGAAAGCTCCACCAGCTGTGAATGAATAATTTCATAATAGTTATTAGTCCCCGAACTCCTCGACTGGGCCGTTCCGTCAAGCGTAAACCCATTACACTGATGTCTGCTCAGCTTCCGCACAGGTTCACACACACTGTTACCGGGAGAATCACACACTGGTGTTCGCTTGCAGCAACTGGTATCTGTTGCTACATTAAGTGTTGCACCATAAAGCCCAAATCTGTCCATTCTCCGATGCTCCTTCTGCAACAATAAAATCCAATATTTTGCTCGCACAATTACAGCGACGGGCCTCGGGGCAGATGGTAACACACACTCTCTGGTGTAATACACACTTAACCTAATGTGCGAATGTTGAGTGGAAAGTTATCCGTGATGTCAAGAAAAGTGTTCATTTCAATCATTTTAGCAAATGTTAGAATGATTGCTGAGTCAGCTTGAGCTCCAGGCTGGATGTTACATTTCGCTTTTTTGTTTTTATATTGTTTCTTCACTTCCTGTCTCTCCCTTTCCGGTCCCCTGAGCTTGACTAATGGCACAAGGCTGAAAGTAATTTTCTATCAAGACCTGAGAATCTTCTTCAACAGCGTGAGTTCAGACCTGTGTGAAGGATTAAAGGAATTCTTACGTCAGTAAAGCAGTTGCTGGATCGTTCCTGTTTTTACCCTTTTGTTTTTTTTCCTTATTAAAGCCCCTGTGCCTGAGTACTTGACTCAGTTTCCTGTTTGACCAGCACACTTGTTTTTGTTCTGTTTTCATATCCCCTGTTTATGTCTTTTGTTTCCTGTTTATTCCTCAGTTTGGTGGCCGCTTTGGATTTTGGACTCTTGAGATATTAGACTCGTATTGTAGGAGGTATTTGACTTTATTGTAGATCATGGACTCTTGTTGTTGTATTTATTGGACTTTTGTATATATTCAATTGTTCTCTTCTCTTTCTTTTCCCTCTGTCGTCTGCTGGTTACTTGCACCTGCCCTTGGGGTCCACCTGATTTAGATCGTGATAGCTGGTTTGGCTAGTTTATAGGCTTTTAAAAAAATATTTAATAAAACGAGTCAGAGGCTAATCTGGTCTTTTCTCCCAAAGTAAAACTGCTTTGAGACAGCCATTTTCAATATAGCAAAATGTATCTCTGTGTGCACAATATCCAATATTTCACAGATATTTACGGGGCTCCTCTCTGGTGGCCGGGGACCACTGATCTTCTAAAGAGTTCTCTAAAGTGTGCTTGGTCCTGATTTTCATTCGTTTTGCCTAACTTAACGACAACTTTTGCTAAAAACGCTGCTTAAAGAATGAAATCAGGAATTAATGAAAATGATCATGCGATTCAAAGTGTAAATTCCGGGGACGGTGGAATGTTTGGAATGTCCGACATCAATTGACTGCTGCGGTATTAACAGTCGACACAGAGAAAGGGAAGCAAACAGAGGCTGTTTACTCCTCTCTCCGTGCTGTTGCATCTTAACAAGTGCTTATCCATCCATCTCCGCCTCCATCCATCCATGTGAACGCTGCACTACTCATCCAGAATGCCCACTAGGAACACAGCCACGCAGAAAAATAAATTGCTGTTGACCAGTTACTCTCCAACGTGAGTGTTCAGGAGTAAAAGTCACCCTGTGGCCAAATGAGTAGTCCTCACACAGGCTCACACACACACACACACACACACACACACACACACACACACACACACACACACACACACACACTCTGTGATAAGTAGTGTCTGTGTCAAAAGGCAGTAAAAGATTTGCTCGGGTATTTCTCTACGCATAAATTTGAGCTCATAAATTGATGATGTTAATATTTACACCCAAGTATCAAGGCCAGTGCTATTTAGAGTGCATTTCTCCTTGCAGAAGAAAAAAAAAAAAAAAAACATTGTTCAGATTTACGAGAAAGACACAGAAGAATTTGCCTTGTGGGATATTATTTTCCAGAGAGCGAAAGTGAGGGTTTTTCCAACCGCACAAATCAAACACAACTGTTGTCTAGAAGTGACGCCTAAAGGGAACATTTTACCTGTGATCATTCAGACTTTTTTTTTTTTTTTTTTTCCACGGAGGGGTTTGAAGGGGTCGCCCCGGGACGTTTGCATGCACTGACGCCTGCTCTTAAAGCAGACACCCCGAGGTAGACCTCTGCAGAAGCACTCAACCGAAGGGGATCAATTAAATCAATAACCATGTAAGACGGCTCCAGAGATAATGTTGATGTTTTCAAATCTTTAAGTTGCATCTACTTAAAATGACGACCTCAACCTTTACTTCTTTGGAAGTAAAGTTTTATTACACAAACATGTGTTAAAGGCATTAACTACTACTTTAACAACCACAGCTTTCATATATAGGGGGTCAATGTTATTACTTTTATAGATTTTTCTTTTCTTTCTTTTTCATTTTAATCAACTCATGTTCTTAAATTATTTGTATCCATAATAATTATTTGTTATAATATTAAAAGAGCTAATAATAATAATATCTTTGCTGTTTAACTGACCATATTGACATGGACTGTGGACTCCTGTTCAGCCAATAAGCAATGTTGAAAAAGTGGCCTGGACAGATTCTGTGTTGGTATTGAAGGTTAATACAAATATTGTATGTGATACACACTTAGACATGAAGAATTTGTCATTGACATGTCAGCCAATCATGACACATTGTCAGACCAGGAAGTGTCAGCAATGGTCAGATCAACAAATATTGTTGTTTTTTTTAAACAAATCTTATCGGATCCAATTTCGTGAAGCAAGATCTTTTAAAAATGTATTACAGTATAAGATGTCATCACTAGGGGGCTGCCAGGACACTTCCATCCCCTGACAAGCACCAGTGTGTTGTGCTTTGGTGGTTTATTCTCCTGAGCCGTCTGTCTTGGAAGTTGTTGCACAGTTTTGTTGAAGTATCTGTAGAAAATGCCCACTAGATTTTTTTTTCGTTCATACTTAAGTGTCATGTAAAGTCGATTAAAATGTTTCAATGACATCATAATGAAGATGTATCAGCCCAAGAATATGAAAGCCTTTCAATCAGCTTCCCTGTAGGCATACTTCATAGAATAGAAACTTGAAGCCATTCTGTGATCTCTATTCATTTTACTTTGTTACTTTGGTATTCTGAAGGATTAATAATATTTTATTTTTTCTCCAATATGAGCTCCACCACTTGAGTTCTACTTTACATGGCCTTGTTAAATCCTACTCCATCAAACTCAGAAGTTGAATAGAATAAAATGTCTTCAGAAAGATGATCTTCATGTCTCAGATACAGAGCCTACCCAAACACTTGGATACCAGTCCGGGAGGCATTTGATACAGAGATGAACAGGAAACATAGAGAAAAATAGTGTAAATAATTTCTGTTGCGTTGATAAAAACTGTCTAAAAGGTGTCTTATTCAAACAAAAGAAAAACACCAAATGGTACCATCTGGTTGCCAAGAAAAAACAGCCCAAGGCTCGTGCTGAGTCAGCGTTATTGTGTTATCTATTTATTATACACTTGACTTTTGTTTTTTTGCCCCTTAACCTTTTTTCTTTTGCAGTTATTTTCTGAGGGTTAGTCCATGAAAGTGATGCCTACACAAAAATGGAAGAAACGGTTGAGGACAATTTCATGACTGTGCCTAGAAAATTGTGTCCAAGATGAGCAACAACTTACCTATTATTTGACTCTACGACATAAGTTTGATGCATATATGTCAAAGTTGAAATACTGAGACCAGATCGGCTGAACCACCATCCGCTTCCCCTTTCGCATGTGACAGTTCCGCTCTCTCAAGATCACGCTGTTGCGTGACCACTATTGACCGCGACCACACGAAATTTTCATTACAGCCACAACCGCGACACAGCGAGCAGCCATCGATTCATGAAAGCTAATATAGACCTGTCGTCCGCTGTATGCAACCATTTCTCCAGAGCACACCTGACATCAATAATTCAGTCTTTATGCCAGAAACTTCCTGCTTGCGTCGTAGCTCGGAGCCAATCACCGGCAAATATCTGACGATTCATTTGTTGCCAAAAAGATGACCAGCTTGTATCTGAGGCGTTGTTTTTCCAAATATAAATAAAACATTATCAATATGATGAGTTGCACAATTACCATCCATCTCCTCTCCACACAAAAGGATGAACAAAAGGAGAACTGCTTATTACTGGACTGGTCTGATGTAGCTCGGCGCCGTGAAAGTATCAGTGTGAACGGCCTTTCATGCCGTAATTATTATTGATTTTACGACAAGCTGCCGGTGTTGTTGGCATTCACTCACAGCCACGACTCTACAAGTTATTAGCATTGTTTTGCCTGGTTTTAATAGTCAGAGAGAGAGAGAGGAGGAATTCGGGATGGAGAGTAAATTTTCCGCTGGCCTGACTTTTCATTGATCATTTTCAGTGAGGAAATTTTTATAGCAAATAAATTGAAGGGGAGCAGAGTAGAAATAGCTCAGTTACGATCTGAGCTAAAGCCTTGTGGCTCCGATCAGACTTCAAAAACGTTTTTGAACCGGATCGGATGCTACTCTGTGATTAGCGGTTAATAAATAATTAGGATTAATATAATAAACGTCAATGCAATAACATGTTAATATGAAATTATAAAAAAAGAAAAAATTATAAATTAGGCACTAGCACTTTAGAAAGGGGAAACCAAATTAACTTTTAATTCACTATTATTATTATTATGATTATTATACAACAATTTATTAACCATTATAAAGAACTTATTTACACCTTGTTCATTGTGACAATATTCTGCCTTAATAGCATGATAACAAGGAGTCCATGCTGAACAATACCTTCATTACTGGTTATTAACAGGAAATAAATAAGTAATTAAAGATTAACTTTGGTGAAAACTACCTTTTCTCTATTTACCCGTTATAAGGTGTAAGAACAATCAGAAAGGTAATTCACTATTAATAATATTTTTTATGAAAGAAAAAAATAAATATAAATATATAGCAGGATGAATGGCATCCATAACACAATTACTCAAGAATAATTCATTGTAATTCTAAATATCTACGGTAATTAGGATGCTGTAGATAAGTAGGAAAATCCTGTTAAGTAAGGAGGCTATTAATACTAGTATTTTTTTGCTTTTTTTTACATTAAAATAGACAATATTGTTAATATTGAATTTCTTCTCTCATGGTACTTACACAAGTGGTAAATAGAGAGAAGCTAGTATACACTAAAGTTAATATTTTATTGAGTAGTCAGCGTGGAGTCCCTATAATCATGCTGTTATAGGCAGACTCAGGGCCACAATAGACCAGTAAGTAATAAAGTAAGTAATTAGTATTTACAGAGTGCTTTTCAAGACCAGGGTCACAAAGCACTTAAACAATCAAAAAATACCCAATAAAATAAATACATAAAAGGTCGAGACAACACAGAAACAAACAGAAGAGTCTCAGGAAATCAAGGAAAAGCCTGCACAAATAAAAATGTCTTGAGCTTGTAATCTATGAGTTTGTGTCTTCTCGTCTGGACTATTGCAACAGTTTGTTTTCATGTCTGAACAAGAAGGAGCTGTCTCGCCTGAAGTTGATTCAGAACTCTGCAGCGAGAATTCTGACCCGCTCTAGTAGAAGAACTCACATCTCTTCAACTCATAATGGTTAATAATTTGTTAATATACCTGTGAATGAATATTGTATTATCAGTTAATTTGTTTTCCCAATTCTAAAGATGTATATACAAAATAAAATATGAACATGTATTTAACTAATAACCTTTGGGATGTAAGATTTATAATTATGCAGTTTGATATACTATCATAATTCAGAGAAATAGAAGACCAGAATATTACTATTACACTAAAAATAATTGAAAAACAAAGTAAATCACGCCCATGCAAATTCTGCCAACTATTGTGATATCAGGGATGAACGTCTTATGAGACTTTATCCATTGCTGTGTGTGTTGATTACCAAAACAATTTAATCCTTGATTTTTCCCGGCGCCGCAGTTACTGGTGAATTTGATTAAAAAGCAAAAACCAAAGTGAAACGAAGCCGTAACAAATTGTCATTATTTTTTTCTTTTTGTATATACTTCATCAGAGAAAGGAGCTGCTCTGGGAAAATTATTTGATGTTTTACAACGTCTCAGAGAATTGTTTCAACCAAATATGGTACGTAAGTGCTGCAACGTGCCTCACATCCCTAAACATGGATATATAAATAAATATTTTCTTCATTTAACTACAGTTTTTACAGCCTGAAAGCAAAAGTAAGTCGACAAATGTAACCAGATTTTGATTTCCCTATTGCCTAAAACCAAAGAAAACTCCTTTTTGTTGTTTGTGTTGTTACAATAAACTCATTATCAGCGCAATTTAACTGACAAATGGTCGGAATCATTTTAATTTTTGGCAGTAGCTTCAAGAAGGAGAGAGATTTATTGAGGCCAGACTCTGATGGTTTGGACCGGGTGAAAGGGAGAGCAGAGAAAAGAATTAAGAGATTATGATACAAGTAGTAATGATGTGCTGATGAAGCTTCATGAAGCCGTGTCTCGATTTAAAGAGCTCAGTATTTTGGTTTCATCAGTTTAAAAATGATCTGGTCAAAAGGAGGACAATCAAGCTAGAAGGATTCGGACTAGCTGTGGCTACCCTTGATGGAAAATGCGACAGAAGATAAAGATGCAGAAAAGTTTGAAGAAGTTTCATATATATTATACCACAAACGCGTCTGAAGGTCCAGCCATCAAAATGACAGTCCATTACTTTTATCACAACCTAACCAAAGCTTGTCATCAGCGGCATGGATGCCATTTTTCCTTCATATCTGCACACATACCCGGTATTTTAAATGATCTATTCCATCATATTTTCCAAATACAATCGAACATAGAAATACAACTGAAATCTTCTATAGTTTTGCTATGTCTTTAGTCCTTCATTCTCTTTTCACAATCATCCTTCAATCCTTTCTACAGAAGGAAATGAAGACATGAATCATGCATCTGTGTAATTTCTAACTAGTGAATAATGTCACCCTGGCGCCTGAAATAAACCCAGGTCTTTGTGTGCTTCTGTGCTCCTCAGGCCTCTTGGCACTGAGACACACACTCGCTCATCACTCCTTCCCACTGATGACTCACACGGACGTTGTGAAGCGACCGCACAAGTCCACTAAATCAGCTTGGGAAAATATAGCCACAGAGCCTTTTCCCATGTAATTATTGAAGAGAAAAATCACAGAAAAATTTGAACACTTTCCTAAATATACAGATCTGGAAGTCAAAACGATCAGCCTCAGACGACAGGTGAATCACAAGAAGAAGCTTATGGCTCCACCTCTGCACCGCTCTGTTCAAATCGCCTCGACAAATAGTTGCCGGCACAAATGATCAGGGAATCGTATTTTGTCTTGTATTTTGCCATCTGCAAACACAGATCTGAGGCTGTCTGCTGTTATATAGGCCAAATTCCCCGTGAAGCATGGAGCTGCCAGCTAACTGTCCTGGAGTACAGATTATCCAACATTATACTGCTTTGATAAACCAGTAACGGCTCCGTGCTGCATGGGTAGATGTTGCTGCATCAGTCAAAAAATAATAATAGCTCTCAGCCCAGTTATAATAACCCTAATCTGACATGGGAAGTAATTCCTGTCTTCCCTCCACAACAGCAGGATTTGTTCGTTCGGCGGTGGGTTGATAGTGTCACGGAGGAACAATGGTGGGGGAGGGAGGGTCTCCTGTTCCGCCACCGCAGGGGTTTCCCGAGATAATATGAATTGTCCTCTTTATCAGAAACGTCATTTTAATTATAGGACTTGATTCTACATAAGGATCAAGTCTTGCTAATTAAAAACTAAGAAAGTGTTTAATATGGATCTGCTTTCTTTGGCCCAACACCTGATTTATAAACTTGAGTGACACAGTTGTTTGACCAAATACTCATTTGAGGAGAAGGACAAGCTGTGCATGATCCAAGACGTATTGTTGCGTTTCCATTATGTTATTAATACATGATTAAATATTAAAAGACGTGCAGTAATAATGTAACTTTTCTCAGATGGGCTCAACTGTTCTAGAGATAAGAGCTGGTTGGTGCCAGTAAAGAACCCCAGAATTACGGCTTTTGAGTCAGGATTGATGCAGACGGAGATGAAACAAAGTTTTTTCTTGTTTGCTCAAGGAGTTCTGCAAGAAGGGATTTTGTTTCGTAACATCACATTGTCTCCAACGATTGAATTTTTATGAGCTAATGAATGTTCAAATGAATGATTTCAGAGAACTTTCTACCACAAACCTTGAAAAAAAACTAAGCATTTTATTTCATTTTCTATGTGTTTGTTTGGACTTTAGAGTGAGAGTTGTATTATACTATTATCTAATATAAGAATTCTAACTATGAAGTATGATTCATTTTTATTTTCCGGCCCTCCTCTATCAATTCCTTTGACGCGGAATAATTCAAGAAATAAATCTGTATCCAACTCAAAAACTTGAATTATCTATTTTTCCTTCAAGGTCCAAAAGAGCCATAAAAACAATCCAAATACCACAAAATGTAACCTTTAAAATTGAATATTATTTCCCATGTGTTACTGCAACAACGCCACAGAAGTTATAGGATGAGTATAACCTTAATAATCTGCACACAGTTAATGTTTTTCAAATGTATTGTCCCTTGTTTAAACACTTTGGCTTCATTATTCTGGGAAAACATGTCCTCTCCTCTTCTGTGGGTGGATTTTTGGCTTTCAAAAGTGTTATTGTCCTGGAGCCAGTTGCAGCCGCATTAGTGACAGTCAGAAGAGGATACGAAAAAAAAACTCCACATATCGCACTGTGTCGCTCCCCGTCACACTGCACACAAATTCATTTTCAGACTGGCACACATTGGCACATAGAAGGGAAAAACACATGCCGGCCTACGGCCACGCTGAGCCGGATAAACACTTCATGCAACACACCTAAAATACTGGAGATAACGTGTGACGGTCAAGGAAGACAGCCGTGACTTGGCCAATGAGGAGACCGGGTTCTACGAAACCGGGGGCTACAGAGATGAAAAAAAAAAACCTTTTCTCCGACTGTGCATCTATTTAAAACGTTGTGTGTGGCCTCCTCACAGCAGATACATTACCATGAAGGATGAGCTGCTGTTTTCTTCTGTGGCTAACTTTCCGGTAGAGGTGATTTGGCTGAACTGAACGCTTAAAAAACTTGCTTTGAAATGAGTTGATGCAGGAACTGTAGGCCGAGCCTCTGGGGATGTCGGCACTGGCACAAAACATCAGCTTGTACTAGAACCCCTGCTGAGTGACATATTAACCTGCTACCTGCTAACACGCTCACAGAGAGACAAATCAACACACACTCCATCTCTCCATCTCACACACACACACACACACTGTCAGTCTCACCCTGAGCATGTGAACCGAGGCAGGATGCCAGCATGATAAGATTACTAAATGGCTTCGCTCAAGATGCTGCTGACACACACACACACACACACACACACACACACACAACCCAAGCACCCTCGAACAGAAACACACACACAGGGGGGTGTAAAAATTGTTGGGCTGCATAATCAACTCAGCGGTGTTCCAAATTATGAGTACTAAACATTGATTGACATTTAGCAGGGGCTCTGTTGTTCCAAATATTAGTCTCAACCAAATCAAAACTCCCTTCTCTTCCAAAAATACTTGCCCCAAATCTAAGATATAAACACTTAAATCCAGCAGAATAGTACTTAAGACTGGTGGAAATGTCAGGCAATACGATCTGTTTAACGTTTTAAAGTAAATTCCCCCGGGAGATAAGCTATCATCAATAAACATGAAGACGGTAAATAGAATCTTTAAAAAATAGGATCATAATAATAACTTTTATCTATTAAACACGGACAAAACAATCTTGTTATGTTGCTTGGAGGAATTATAATACGTTGCGTTATCTCTTAACTGGGTAAATATAGCTTGAAATCAGCTGGAAACACAATCTAAGCGAGAAATACTTTGGAGAATTCCCATCAGAGCAAGTAAGCTTTTCCCACCTTAACCTTTATGGTGTGCGCTTCAAGCACGAAATCATTTCCATATTTAAAAAAAAAGACATTTATGTTGTGAATGCTTAACAAAAAGTTAAAATGTCCTTAAACAAGCCTTTTTTTTTTTTTGACTTCAGATTTGTTATGTATTTATTTCACAGCGTACTTATTGTTTCTCTGGCACAACAAAGCTAGAGATAATGATTTGAATGGGTCTCTGGGACGTGGGAGTGCGGCGCTGGAGGGAGGTACGTGACGTAGCTAAGGTCACTAATTGAACTGCCGGTGAACGCGGGTGGGTTGCACCGGTGGGAAGCAAAACTAAGGGAGTGAGGCGGCTTTTTAACTGTGATCCCGGCCCTGGTTACTCTTGCTAGCACAACGTGTGAGGGACCGGCGTGAGTGGGATGTTCGCTGACGTTGTCAATTGTTTTCCAATCCTGGTTAGTTCCGCTGGAGAGCATTTATCCTTTTCAGCTCAATATTTGCTTTTATTTTCAACTCTTGACATGTTTAGTACACACACTTCAAAAGTAAATAGAGAAAACTAAATAATACGTGAAAGTAGGGATCGGGTGTCGGCGTCAAGCTTCCTTTTTTAAGCAGCTGAACTTGAAACTCTTGTTTTCTCCACTCATTTCTCTATCAACTAAGCTACTGATCTTATCGACCCGTGAGTCATTCTGGACCTTCTTCTCTCTAACCTTGATGTATGAGTCAGATTGTAATGTGGCATTTACACTCTGATAATATAAATATATAAATCTTTTTTCTTTCCACACATCACACCAAGGAAAACAACTTGTAGGATAAAAGGGGGATGCCGCTGTAGGTCATCCGTTTATTTTGTTCGCCCACACAAATGATGGGCGACATATTTTGATTGATTTATTAAACGTTTGATAAACAAAATGTCACTAACACGTCCCTGGTTTTGTTACTTCTCTGCTGGAAGTGGACGCGACGTGAGCCAAATTAAAGTTTGTATTCAGACGGTATTCACTCTTCACTTTTTTTTTTTAAACACAGCTTGAGTTATTGGACTTCGCTAAAGGACAAACCAACAATAATAAGCGGTGATGACAGAATTTTTAGGGTTGTGTTTGTCAGAGCGACACATGATTCATCAGCGCGAGTCTGCTGCGTGCATTTCAATAGATGCTGTTCACACCGCTGTTGCGTATGTGCGTCCGCCTGGTGGATGTGATCGATAAATCAGATCAATTAGAAACATTGCGGATGAAATATCTGTAGCAACAATGACTGATGACAGTTTGAGAGATTTACTGTCTCATTGATGCGACTGGTCTCAGACACAGATTGATTAGGACGGAGTCCCTAATGGGACATTAGTCATTAAAAAGAAACAACTCTGTCTGCGCCTATTAACCTCCTCTGCCATTATAAAGTCCAAAAAAGATTACATGGCATCATCGACATTAAGTTCTGAATCATGATCTTTTTTTAATTCAGTTAAAATCAAACATATGTATCAAAAGTTATTATTGTTCAATATCCAAATGTGTGACCAATTTTCATTGGTTCATTCTTCTTTATTTGGTGTTTATAAAGTGCCTGCAACTCTTCAATACTTGTGCCAATGATCATATACTTCTAACTAGGGGTGTGTATTTGCAAGAATCTTGTGATACGATATGTATCACGACACAGGGGCCATAGATATATTGTATTATATTGCAATTCTGTAAGGAGTACTTGACTCTGGTGTAGAATTTACAAGATACTGACTACAAGATATTGACTAAGTCGTAAATACTTTCATTTGTTTTGAAACCAAAATATGTCAAAACATTAGTTTTTTGAGTTGCTGGAGGTCAACTGTATCCTCTCGACCTCAGTCATTGCCGGGATCTCGGAGGATATCCTTGTTGCTTAAGCTGCCGAGGATGTAATAATTGTTTAGGCCGGAAGTTTAATTGAAACACATACATAAACAAACATATTATAATATTTTAATTGTAATAGTAAATTACAAAAAACATTTTTGAATGATCTTATTTTGTACAAAATATATTGAAATCTAAACCATGCAAGAATTGTGATAAAAATGTTTTGAAAGGAAAAAACTAATTAAAAATATATACTGTATATTTTAAATTGACAGTGCTGTGGAATAAAAGATCTCGGGAAGTATCGATATTCCTACAGATATTTTCTCACACCCGTACTTCTAACTACTGTGAGGCTCAATGACAGGACCGGGTCAGTTATCACCTTCAACCACTGACCACATGTGACGACCCGTGTGCCTGTAATAACCTGCAGTACCATCATGTGCGAGTGAAAGGTCCGTGGATTTGATATCAATGTTCATGAAGACAAACGACGGAGGAGATAGCCGGGGCCAAGGGAGACGCCGAATGGAGTGGAGCTTGGGTGGGATGAGGAGAGAAGAGGAGCGGTTGCCAGGGTTACAGTCGGGGCTGCGACCCCTAATGTCAATCCTGCTATTTGGAGCATATTGCAGAGTAAGAGGATTGGAATTTTATGGAGATGGATTTTATCTACTAGAAGGCTTTCACAGTCTCCCTTCACCTATAGTGCCATGATCCCAGACCATTACCTTCTTTCTTTCTCTGCCAGTGATGTGTTGCTGCGCTCCTCTCTTTCTTCTCTCTTTTTACACTCCCTGATGTTTACTCTCTTGTTGTCATAGACAACGTTGAAAAATACATTGGTTCTCATGTTGTTTTGCTCTCTTTTAGGAAGCTATGGAAGTATTTTAAAACATACTTTATGGGGATTCTGATGTATATTACTGTAGGGGGTTGATGGAGTCTGTGTGTGAACAGAATCTAAATAGATCTCACTAATGACTGAAAGCAAAAACAAAATATAAAAAATAAAAATATTTCATATTTTGGAGAAAATACAGCAGATAGAAACAAATATTTAAAAAACTTACAAATTTACTAAATAAATACAATACACTATATATTTTTTTCATGCTCATGTTGTGCATATGAGTTAAAAAAAACAACTAAACCCAGCAAAAGATGACGCATTTCTGAAACTTAAAAAGGCATGTGTGACCTTGATCCATTTAAGATACAGAAGGAAGACCGCAAGCTTTCAGCAAACCAGTCAATTTGATTGATGTACGTATTACAGTGCATTAGAAGTATTCCATCTGTACCATTTTTTAAGCCCGGCTTTTACGTAAAATCTTTAATATTAAATATTTATCCATAAAGGTGGCCTATTGTGATTATGAACAATGTTATAATTGATAATGGACTCTACATTTTTCATCTTCCATGTACATATATACACAATTTTAAAGGATTTTCACCATACAAAATAAGCCTTAGTGCAGTTTCCCTCACTAAAGACGATGGTTTCTTTTAAGTGGCAACAGAGATACACAGTTTCGTAACGAAAACTATAGTAAAAAGTCCAAAAAGCAACACATTTTTTGATGTCATTTAACCTGATCGCAAATTGCCAACACTCATCATGTGCAGTATTTATAAACAAGGTCATCTAAGTAATCCTACTCATCTTGAACATCCTTTTCATGCACATGTTCTCTATTGCAACAGAAAATAATACAGAGCATACATCAGAGTATTTTATTTAGGAATCATAGTGATGGTCTGATGAAGCTTCATGAAGCGGATTATAAAATATATATTTTTTAACATTCTATTTGTCTTATTTCACTGTCAATATCTGTAAATATAGATCAGTTTTCCTCCACAAAGAAAGACCAAAAGACTCCACAAAAGCTGCGAGCAAAGTGTCCCCTGGCTCTGAGGATTATACTGTAAGTTACTGGAGCGACGTGGCTACTGTTCTCTGCAGAGCACATTACACAGGCGCTGTCACACACGGGGACCTTTATTTGGCCACCGAGCATCAGCGATACCCGGACAAAGGCTACCTCACTTAGAGGAATGGAAAGCAAGTGAAGGCCTGGGCTGGTCATGATGAGACTCTATTAAAACAATTTCAAAGCTTAAAAAGTTTTCTGTGAGTCTCATTAAGAAAGTTTCAGTCACTCCTACGCCCATGAACGTCTGTAGATCATTAAGACTCGGAGAACAATTGAATGCATGTTCCTTATGGAGGAAACCAGAGCTAGTGTTTATAGCGAAGGAACAGCAAACTTCACTGATAAATATCATCTAAACATTGATGTGTTTTACTTGATACCATCCATGAGCACGTCACTCGTTCGCTAGTCTTTTCTCATTACAGGAGTTCTTAAAATAGTTCAGTTTCACCCATGAGAATGAACATTTTAATCACCTTCCTGTATCATTCTAGCGGTTACGTTCCCCTAATTCTTTCATCGGGGCCTGAAGGTTTAATCTGTGTTATCTCACCACCTCCCTCCTGAACTGCAGTCTCCATCACCTCGTCCTGCTGACGTCTGCTGCTCACCACCAGCGACTTCATATTAGCCTCGTACGAGCGTGATTGCTTGACCTGGAAAAAGCTGCATTTCAGCGTCTTAACTACTGTTCTATTACGATACCTACTCTTTTATTTTTAATGAAACATCTTCAACTACCATAAAGCAGTGCTCACTTGTGCAACACCGGATCATGAAAACTGACAATGTAGACCATGTGTGGACATTTTCAGTCAATTGAAATAATGTTATGTATGATTTATTATTGAATTAATATAAAATCGTACGCATGGTTTTTATTTAGGAATATTTTATTTATTGATCATGTTAGTGTTTTTTAAACAATGCAACTCACTGGAAAATGTTTATATTGTTTTATTTCTTTAGCTAAATTGTATTTGTTATTTTACCTTTTCAAATGATTGTATTGTTAATACTTCATCATCACTGTTCTGTATCTTAATCATTTGTGTTGTGCATCATGGATATGAACTATTTCCTTTTAAAAAAACAGAAAGTAATTGTTATTCTCTGTCATATTTGTTTTTTCTTTAGTATTAAACAGTAAACGATAGAATACAATTTTTGTTATTTTCACATCCATATGTTTTGTCTATACTTTGTATAATTGACATACTTTAAAAATATATATATTTCTCTAGTTTTCCATTGATTTGTATCATCTGTGCAACAAAAATACTATAAACTATACATTTGATGATTTCGAATACTTGTTCTTTCAGGAGTACTACTTTGGTTAGTTGTTACTTTTCATGAAAAATGGACACGATACAGAAACATGAAAAGATGATTTAATAAATGATGATAATTGTCTTCACAATTAAAAACTTCAAACAAAGCTTTCGCATCAGAAGGAATAATGTCCCTCGGACGTGTCGCCGTCGCCCATATTTTTGTTTTGTTTTCCGTTAAAAATAATGGGTTTCGATCATGGACGTGATAAATGCCGAACAGAAGGACATTCTAGCATCTGTGGCCACTAAAACACGGAGTCGGACCACAATAAGTTATTGCAATAGACTTGAGGCAATCAATCCAAGCTCCAATCAAAAACGCACAGATGGCCGGCACTGCTGTGGCTCGGTTAGCGGGGCCACGGTGTGGAGCCGGTGGCTGCATTCTCCACTTCAATCACAGTAATGCACCGTGCCTTCGCATTGACCTCTGAAATGTGAGCGTGGTCCATATTTCACTTCTATTCATCGGCCCAGTCTTTTCACAGGCCCCAAATATCCCATCACCGACACAACAGCCATGACATGTTTCATCCGAACTGTATGGGGGCATGAACAAACTCCCCAAATACTCAATCATGGGCTGTGAAAGAGGAAACAGGATTATATCGCTGGTTGTCTGCAGACCTCCAGCGTTCTCCACAAAACTGCACGGAGACCAGTGGAATCGTTGGGAGGAGGGTAAGATGAAAAGGATGATCTCTCTTCGTTTACTTGTTTCCCTCCCACTGCTCCGTTATCTCGCCATTTACTTAGTGGAATCCTGTTACGCTGTGACTGAACCCTGGGCAGCGCGGAGACATACGGGAAGAAAACTAAGCAGCGAGAACATCTGAGAGTATTTCAGGAAGAAAACCCACGTAAGGAATATGTAGGGTGTGAAGGCAGAGGGAAAAATGACATAAATGTGGTTTAAAACCAATGGTCAGTAAATGAAGTCTACGATTTCCATTTCTTTCAATGGTTCATAGACAGACCAAAGACACACAAAGCAAGACCACTTACAGTATATGTGGTAATTATTTTCAAGTGGTGAACAAAAAAAATCAAGTCTCACTTCAATCATAATACGTTTGAAACAAACAAGACCGACAAATACGATAATAAATTTAAAAAATGGTCAATTTGGGCTATATAAAAAAATGACTTACCACAAAATGTTTCAACATCCATGTAGGATTAAATTGGCCTAAACATCAGTTGAGACTAAACATTTCTGATGGTTAACAAGATCATCAATGAACTCAAAGAATATTTTTTTTTTATCCTTTCTCTCTTTATTTGGGGATGTTTCTGAAATGCAAGCATTTGATATCATAATTCTAAATGAAATTGATTTAAAATGAAATATTAACTTTAAGCCACAGCATTACTTCATATTTTGCATTTGATTTGGCTGATGTTACAAACCATTCTTAAGGATCTTTAAATAAAAGTAATGCAATAACACAAAATATCCTATGAAATTACATTTTAGGTTATTTTATAATCTCATTTTTATTTTGTTTTATTTTATTTTATTTTATTTTATTTTATTTTTATTTTATTTTATTTTATTTTATTTTATTTTATTTTATTTTATTTTATTTTATTTTATTTTATTTTATTTTATTTATTTTCATATTAACCCTTTAGTTATCTCTATGTCAAGGGGAACGACCTCCACCACCGCATATGTATTTATAGAAACCAGGGAGGTCGTTCACCTTGACCTAGAGACAACACAAGGGATATCACAAACACATGAGATGATACAAGGGTTAACGCTCCTTTTATATGCTTTTTTCTCTTGGCTTGATGGCCTGTTTTTTAGTATCACTGCCCTTGTGTAATACTCACCATTATAATGATAAAAAAAAACAGTCTAGAGTAATATTAGTGTCATATCAGCCTTTCTCTGTGTTTTGGATGGTGTTTCAGTGCGAGTGACAAATCCCCATGTTGTGCTTCTAAATGCTAAATGGGGTCAAAGGGGTACGACCTTAACACCTTCTATCCCGCAGGTAAACAGAGAGGTGCTATTTTGACTTGACTCGACAACAACGGTGCTTGACTGTTAAACTCTATCAAACACAATAATATCAAGATTCGGGACCACGGCTCGGAGCAACGCTGCGATGCTGGGGGCCATATTTGAAGAGGTGGGAGTGGGTCGGCGTGCGGCTCCATCTTCGAGTCTATTTCACAGTCACTTGAGCATCAGTGGAGAGATTAAGGGAAATCTGAAGAAGTGATGGTCAAGAAGCGTTGGTGCAGTTCATTTAGATCTATGTACCGTTAGCTAAGTCCGCTCTTATTGTCCGTGCAGTCACTTTTACCAGTGGCTCCCGTCCTCCCCCTCCTGCGTCCAAACTGGCTGGAATACACCATTGCTGACTCTGCCAAAATTAGGTCAACGATTAACTTCCTGCTCAGTGGAACGTTACAAGAAGTCCAGTCTCTATAATGGTCTGCTGCTTCCATTAATAGTCTTTACTAGTTTGATGCATTTCTTTGGGTGGGTGAAAACCAATGTTTGTTTTTCATTCAGACGTTAATTCTCTATAGACTATAACCAGTTCTGTGAAGAGGAGGTTTTAATAAGGAAGCAGAGCTCAATAATCATCAAACACTCCATGAGTGTACCGCGAGGTTAAGCTAAAGTTCACGGGGACGTTCGGCGACTCTTTGTGTGGCCCCCTTTAATCAATCCCTGAACCTAACTGGATGTGTACGTGGCCACTGTAAACAGCATCGACAACTATAAAGATCGCTCAGAAGGAGTTATAACTCAGCTTCTAATCAGATAAAAACAAGGATGGGCGGGGGAGACAGTTGGCAGGCGCGTGTGCTCGTCGTGTTCAAGTCATTGTAAACTTAGCTGTATATGAAGAAGCCGGTATATTGGACAACAGTCCATGATATTAAACACACACATGATTCTTTGAGTGGATGGTTTTATAGCTCAGTGGGTTTGAAAAGTGCTGACTGAAAGAAAAAAGGAGAAACCTGTAGACATTAACAGCAGTGATGTTGCATGTATTAAAGAAAAAAAAATGAAAATAAACATTAAAAGAAAAATCCTCTCAGTTCTTTGTATGCCCTTTGGCAGGGGTCACCAATGTGGTAAACTGTCCCGCAGAGACTAAGAAAGTAAGGTAAGGTAAGGTAAGGTAAGGTAAGGTAAGGTAAGGTAAGGTAGTACTTTATCGATCCCTCAGGAGGTCTCCTTCGGGAAATTGTTTATTTATTATTTATTTTTGGGAAAGTAGCTCATGGGTATATTCAAAATTAATATTTTCTCATACAATACCACTTTTTACCCTTATTACGCCTGTTGTCCCATTTTTAAATTGTTAAAGTATCTATAAAGTGTATTAGAAAATAATCGTTTATTATATATAATAATATAAGATGTGTCAGAAGTGTGTACCAAATTGATGGAAATGAATGCAAACCCCATCTTAGACCTACTTCCGTAAATAAGTATGCTGGTCGTGCAGGTAACTTGGGTTGTTAGTAAAATGTGTGGTTAAAGTGCATCTGATGTGAATAACCAACTCTACTGACCGACTCTCATGTTTCAAATGTTGACGTCTTCCTCTCCAAGATACAGTAAGTCCCTCATCATGACGATGTTTTAAAGTTATTACTTTACAAAGTTTTCCTCTATCTGAAATCTCGGCGAACGAGAGGTTACGAGAGCAGACTACATTATGACGTAATAATGGTTTCCCTCCTCCAGCCGGCTGTAATCACATCCCACTTTTATTATACAACAAGTCCCTTGGAAGTGGAGATTTCTGGGATTGATGATGCTGCGTGACAAACCTTGATGTTTGACCAATCACAGCAGAGTAGGCGTGGTTAAAGTAAACAAGATTTTTGCTCCAGTTTAAGAATGTTTTCCCATGTAAATATTTCAAGTTGCCCCTTAAGAACATCCTAAAAATGATAGTGATAATAAAATCAATCTTTACACAGAAAAAAAAAATCTTTTCAAATGTTGCAATTTTTTTTGCTTACTCACATTAGCATTTGACAGTCTTTTCACTTGACAGTATCGAGGAGGCGAACTGAGCAGCACCTGTCCCCAAAAATAAGTTTGTTCGAAGACAACACAGCAGTGCTCAACCCCCTTCACCGATCATTTCCTGTTTTAATGAAACACACACCCCCACAGCAGCCCCCCCATGTCAGTCGTGATGGATGCTGCCTTTGCCTCGTACTGAAGGGAATAGACTGTTCTCTCTGTGCATTCACACCAATCTAGAGCCGTCAATACACAAGTGCTCGCACAACAACTCGCAGACACACACACACACACACACACAGTCAAAAGCTGTCATGTCTCTATCAAACAAGCTGCCACGTGCATCAAAGACGAGGAGCCAAACACCCGCAGAACAAACAGACAAACGTCGCAAACTTTTTCTTCAACTGAAAAACTTAATATAATAAAATATTGACTCTGCAGCTATTTTGGCTGGGATGCTGAAATATCCCAGTTATATGTATCAAAATCTTCGCATTGTTGCTGCGGAGACAAATTTGTGAAAAGTGTTTGTATTTGATTATTTCTATGGAAAAAAAAGATTTGACTCTGACAAGATTTTGACTGAGACCATACTAACATAAAACAGGCTTTTCCTTGATTTTCTGGAACTCCTGTTGTGTTATCAGTTTTATCTTTCCCTTTAAAGTATATACTTTATTGAATATTGTTTTGATTGTTTAAGCGCTTTTTGACCCTGGTCTGGAAAAGCGCTATACAAATAAAAATTTCTAACTTACTAACAAAGGGAAACAATCTCGTCTCACTCTTATTGGTGATTTATTTTATTTTATTTAGCGTTTCATTCATCGATTACTGAATATATCTTGGTCAAGTATGGAAGTAGATCAGTGCCATCAGTTCATATTTAATGTTTGAATTTAACGTTGCATATTTTTGAAATGATGTAATTTTTTTAACCATTGACTTTATTCTGGGATAATTGAATACAATCATTGAAATATTGAAAGGTCGGTTTTGTTTTTATTTAATTCAATTGACTTATTTGCATTAGAATATCAAACTTTACGTGAAAAAGAATTAAGAAAAACTTTCAATACCCAAATTATTTATTTCCATGATTGAAGAATAAAGAGCTATATTTAATTTCCATCCAGAGCTGGTTTGTACCTTAAGTAAGAAAGTCATAATCATTATAATATATTTTTAAACAAACTTAAAATCATTGTTCAGCTATAAGACTTCCATCAGGAGAAAATAACAAAGTAAAAACCTATTTTTTGATCATTAGTATAAACACGCTGCACAGCGTTGCAATGTTTTCCTACAGCCGACTGCACATAGATCAATACTGAGCTCAGAATTTAGTCAAAATCCACTCCAATATGATGCTAATGTTCTTTAACTCGGTCAATGTATTTTCTATATTATGTGTGCATTGTTTTTCTTTGTCCCATCTGGAAACGCTGTGGACCACACAACAAGTCTAATGAATAGAAAACTAAAGATAGCTTGAGGCTTGTTGTTGTACGATAGAAAATAAATAAATCTAATGAGAAAATTTATTTCTTGCACATGTGTTCTAAAACTGCACTTTGGGGCTGTTTTGCTCCTTCAGGAAATCTTTAACTTATTTAGTTCGATACAAAAAGAGATAGTCCAGTTAAAAGGATATTTACATTTCATATCTTTTCACTCCTCCGAGTCTTCCCACAAGCCTTGGCCAAGAATTTGATATTCGTAATTGAGCTAAAAATAAAAACTGAAGCTAAAAATACAAATGATCATATTATTCCTAATTTACACAAATGTTGCAGAGTTTCTTTGAACACAGGATGTATCTCCAAAATTATATCTTCTACTCACTCTCATGTTGACTAAGGGTTGAGATTATCTTCAGAATAATCTGTTCTTTTTAGAATTACAGGCAAAAATATTCATTTTAACCTAGCGACTTATAGGGTGTTCTATTGTATGTTTATATAGAAAATATTTATATAAGAATATTTTTAAAATGTCATCCTAATTTATAAGGAAAGTACATGACTGCAGCATTTAATCTAAAATCAATTAAATGCGTTTCTACGTCCTTCCTTCATTTTCTGGTGTAATATAGAGTAAAAAGCTTGGTTGCTGCAGAACCAGCAGAGAATGGGCAGCAACACAGCAAAGAAAGATGTAGAAAAGTTAATGTCAAAACACATGATTGTTCTGAAAATGGTGGGGCTGGTGGCAGTGGTGGTTGAGAAGACGGAGGCACGGAGAAAGGAACAGAGCAGCCTGCTCCGGCAGAAAGGTGAAAATGGAAAATGCATCGCTGTAAATGGGAATTGAAGAGCTGTCTCGGTGTCACCATCCATCCCTGAAACAAGTGACCTTTCCGACTATTTATTGCTTATGATGTTGTTACACAAAGATCCCGAGAAAGAATATTTTGGTGACATGGTCATGTTTTATATACATTCTCGAATGAGATCACATTAATTATTTAGAATGCCTGGTGTTATTACAGAGTATTGAATAATATCAGTGTGCAGCATATAGTCATATGCCGGTGTTTCTTGTTGAATACATCTGTGCGGCTCAAAATAGCTGAACACAATACCGACACACTGACTGTTTGATTGTCAAATTCACCTCCAAGCGATGTTCACGAACTCCGACAAGCATAGAAACCCTATAGGAGCACAGAGGCGACAGAGACAACAGTTTCCAGCACAATAGCATTCTGGTCCCGTGGAAAATAAGGTTTTTATGCCACAATTCATAAAAGAGTCTTTAGAGGCTCTTGTGTTCATTGCCATAACTCCTGTCCTTTCAAAACTCTGCTGACGATCAGTCGAGGTAACCGGTTTAAAATCATCATCATCACTCAGGAAGACCTCGGACACCCAGACTTGATCAAGTCCTTCATACTGCATGCAGATTTTGAGGACCCGACCTCCTGACCTCAACCACACAATTACTTCTCTGAACACTTGGTTTAGCGAAGGGTTGATGAGGCTTCACGAAGCAGTGTACTTGTATTCAGTGATCACTAGATGGCAGTCTTCGCTCTATAATATTTTGCTTGGATTGTATTGAAACCTCACATTGTTTTCAAACTAAGGGCACCACCTACTGTGTTATAAAAATATAGGACTGCTTCATGAAGCTTCACCAGCCCATCTATGATTGAAAATCGATCAGGAGTTGTTGATAAGTTACAGATAAACTGATGATGGTCTTGATTACCATCTGACTTCAATGATTTTTTGAATGAATCTCTTTCCAGGTTACATGCAGTCCAGAATGCTACCTCTCAATTATGGGGTATAGTATTATAGAGCTTATTGATAATAATGGTATTTTCTTTGCCTAAAATGTATTAAGTAATATAAATCAATTACATTTAGGAAGATAATATATAAATATATACAACATTAAAAAAAATGTGTTTAAATGGCGGAGGTCTGAGTGATCTCTTAAATTGTTAAATTATTATTATTATTATGGAAGTGTTCTTCTCCATGAATGGCGCTATATTAATCAATACTTGTACTTTTACCTATACTTTTGTATAATAATTTAATTCTTATTTAATTTATACTTACATTTTTTTGCCTCTCCTAAAGTCTCCTAAATAAAAGTTTTGGATACAGCCAGTGTCTTTCTTTTTTAGAGATCAGGAGGTGACCCTATGAATTATGGGAGGTTTTTATTGAGTAGCTATTCACATCAAAATATTATAGAGCAGAGAGTGACATCTAGTGGGCTCTGAAAATAAAGACCCTGCTTCATGAAGCTTCACCAGCCCGTTACCACTGAGAATCCAAACAGAGATTTCTTAGGGTTACTATGCGTCAAGTTCTAGTTGATAATGACAACCACAAAAGTTCTAAATGAGAGTGAAAAGAAAGACCAAACTATGGGGAAAATAATGTCCAGAGACAGTTGACATTCACAAGCTCACGCAAAGACTCCCACAAGAAGAGGGAGGCTGTCAAAAACAATCCAGAGTTCAACATGAAACGTCTGTGTTTGGATTTGTTTGGATTCAGACATTTAGACCTATTGTATCACAGAAGTAGAAAGGGTGAGATGCATGCTGAAGAGGCAGGTTTGGAGGGGAACAGAAGTGAAAGTCAAGTTGAAGCGAAACACAGTGAGAAAATAAATGTATACACTGCTTGAGTAGGAGATGCTTGCCGAGGTACTTGAGTAGTACTGAAGTGTTACAGTGTTTGTTGTGGCATAAAAGGTGATTTTTCTGAGATGTTTTTGCGTCAGTCCTTTAATCTCACAAGATCGAAACATAATGATTCATCCTTGTGAAGATGAGCAAATATATCGACATAACTCAGTGACGCCTCCATGTTTGTGTAGCATGTGCCGCTTCTGCTCGACAACCACACAACATCCCTCATGTCCGGCGAGCGGCTTATTTTCTTTGGAGAGCAGAAACTCTCTGTCAAGTGTTACTATTTCAACTTCAATTAAAGCGTGTTAACATTCAGTGAATCACTGCTTTGCCCTCCTTTGCTCGCTTCATTTTCTCCTCCCTGTTCCCCCGTCTCTCCTCCCACCAACTCGTACCAACCTGATGACTGAGATGTGAAATTGAAAAGTCAGTCGGCTGCTTAAATATCCCATTTATTGTCAGACGCTAATGAAAACAATCTTTCACTGTTCACTTTTAATGGGCAAAATTGCATTTAAAAACACATAAACCATGAGAGCTTGACAAATGTGAAATGATAGGAGGAGGCAGGGGAAGTTGGGGGAGTTGGGGGGTGGGAGGGGGCTGGTTTTAAGTCGAGATTCTTCCACAGATTCCACCATTTACGTCGCCTTTATTTCGCCTGAAAAGCTCTTTCTTTCTGTTAATTTTACAGAACTTATGACGTGTCTGTGAGGAAAATAAATGTCCCCTGTTACCATGACAACAACAAAATTCTATTCACCTGCAAAAGTAATAGCCCCTTTACAGACCTTATATATTGCTTTGTGTGAGCGTCATTCTTGAGTGTGTGACATTTAATCCACGTAAATGTGGATTTGACTTTTAACTTATATAAGCTACTTATTAATCTTGATCATTAAATTCAACGACAACCATGAGAGTGAAATCCATTATGATATAATAATGGCTTCACTTCTCCTCCAGCCAGCTGTAATCATGCCCGGCCTTTTTTGTACAACGAGTCTCTTGGAGGTGGAGACTCCCAGGATAGATGACGCCAGTAGGCGTGGTTATGGATAACAAACTAAATACCAAGCGTTTTCAGTGGGCGGGGCTTAAGCACATTTTCTAATGTAAATATTTGAATGAAAAGAGAGTTTTGTACAAACAGACACATACTGATGAGGACAATAGAGGTCCAAGATCTATTTAAGAGACACTTAAATCAACACCATCGTCGCTCTGTAATCAGACGTTTTGGACTGCTGCTACTATCGCACCATATGGTGAGCATCGTCCTACATATCCATCAGCCTTTTTAACCACCTGTACAATTTACCCAGTAGATTTAGGATTTAATGATAATAGTTTCATTTGACAAGGTGATTCTTAAATCATGTTTATTGGAGACCCCGCTAGCTGTAGCTCACGTCCCGGTGGTGACCGAAGTCTCAATAGGTGTAGGGAAATATATGTATGAATCCACCCATACAGTCTGATCGAAAGACTTCTCTCAGATCGGTAACTTTTCCAGCTCTTTAGAAGGTCATTCTGAAGCACAGCCAAGAGACAAAAGCCTCACAGTTGTGTCCTCGGTCTGCAACCCTTCTAGTGCCTTACATGTCCAAAATCATTGTTAATGCAAATGTTTTTGTCATCTTTGAGTCTCTACAGGATGACCAAGGATATACAGTTTATCCAAATGTGGGTTCAGTATCTGCTATCTTCCTAGAGTTCAAGAGCATGAGACGGTTCAGTGATTATCATGGGAGAAAAAGCAACAATTTTCTAAAGTTACTTAAATTGTTCATTCCGAAACACTGCACAGATGGTTCAAATTCACCCTTGCCTTGTATCAGGTCTATATCAGTTCACTTTTGGGGATTTCAGCCTGGATTGCAAACCATCAACTATATCATTGGCACCACCATGAGAGGTTGAGTTCAATGAAGAGTTGTTGAATGCAATAAATATATATATTTTTTCTACGTATATAGGTTTAATTTGACTCACCCAAGTTATGGAGAAGTTTAAAAACAACCGAGCGCAACACTTCCCCGCCGAGTTTGTTGGTGTTTACATTTCCCACTGGAAAAGTGTCCCAACATTTGTGCGGCCGTATCGACTGATCCGGCAGCAATCATGTTATAGCAGAGATTGCACTCTGATACAACGGCACAAGTCTCAGCAGAGAGAAGGATCCAGTGCAAGTTCAGACCTCTTGGTAAGAGATCAATAGCTGTGGTCAGATAAGTCTGCTGTGGTCTCCACCACCGGAGAGCTATTGACTTTCAGACGGGAAAGAAAGAAATCCCACAAAATTAGAGTCGGTTTGATTGGGGTCATTTGAGTTGTGAACACTTAACTTAACTCTCCAACAATAAGCCACGGAACAATTTAATGATTAAGAAAGTATGACGGTACATTCAGCTACTGCGTTTTTTAATAGAGAACAAGAGTTTTTAGTTCATTCATTGGTGGACAGAACCACATGTTTATATCACACTTTATATCAACTGTTAAATATGTTTCGATATAAAACTCTATAATGTAAAGTGCACATAGATGCCATTTGTTAGGATAAACTGCTCCCTACATTTTCTGGTCTTGTAATTGTTCATAGGACTTTCGTTATTGCTAACCATTTTATTCAGTCATTTAAATCACTGTTTTTTGACACTCTGCCATAGTCTGTAATGATTAGATAAGGGATTGATAATGTGGCGTTAAATAAGGAACCATTTGATAACAAACAGGCACCAAATGTGAACAGTTATCAAACTCTGAAGTGCAAAATGTAAAGTGTCTTTATCTTCAACCACATCTTCACAAACTTGACACAAGCTTTTGAGACAATTTAAAGGAAAATGAAAATGTGTATTTTAAATCCACCAATTATATATATATTCAAATAAATGAATTCAACGAAATGTTACGAGACATCTTTAGAGACCAGCAGAGTTTGTATACTATGTGTTCATGGAACCCTATAAAGTTGTGATCAACAATTGGGTACAATCTGTTCCTCGCTTGCTGTGATGATCAGCACAAACACACACACACACACACACACCCCCACACACACACACACACACACACACACACACACACACACACACACACACACACCAATGATGTCACCCCTGGTGATTAACTACACTTCAGCTCATAATAGAAAACCAGTGCCAAGTCTGTGTCTCTTATAGGAACATGTCGCATGTAATATGTTCACATGTTGTGAGAGTGTTTGTGCGTATATGTGCACAGTGACATAATGATTTATGTCATTAAGGGCTTGACTTCTTCTGCCAAGGGTGACCATCAGAGTAAATGTAGACAGATTAATACACAAAAACAGGCGCTTCAGACACACAAACAAAAATGATGTGACAAGTACCGTGACAGTACCTCTGTGTGTGTGTGTGAGCGTGCATGCATGTGTGTGTGTGTGTGCATGTCTTCTGCGGGAGATGGACCCCTGGCCGGGGTTCTGTCTGGCCCTCCAGCACAACAGATGTTGCTCTATTACCCGGAATGACACAAACACACACACACACACACACACACACAAACCGACACACAGTAGCGCACCAAATCTGTAATGTAAATGTTGTTTTAGTATTTGATCCAATTATTTGACCCCGTTTTGAATCAAATCCAGCAGCATTTGTAGATTATCTGTTACACAATTTAACTGCGCTCGACTGCCCAAACAGATGTATGTGCGTGCAGAGCTAAAACACAAACTCAGGTGCGGATCAGGCAAATATTTCATGTATATATAGTTTGAGTGTGTTTTATTTGGACCACATTCAACCTTTGGTTGTGTTGTTGATTCCGAGGAAACTTGTTTCAACAGAGATCAACAGCTAAAATTATAAAAACATTCATTAAGGACTTAATACACTCGAAAGCCATATTATTGAAGATATTGCAAGAAGACCGATACCCTTTTTCCAAAAATCCAATTGTTGTAGAAGATGGCAACACACACTCATACACACACACACACTCACGTCAACACCATCACCACTTCACGGCTCCCAAGGGGCGAGTTTAAAGCTGCAAGGCCAGCAGATATAGATTTGTTCTCCACATTATAAACTACAGAGGGTCAGACCCCGGGGTGTGTCTGGTTGCCAGTTAGACACGGCTCAATATTATGTTCTTATCAGCAGCATCCGACGTCGACCCAATGAAAGACACTTGATTGGATACTTTTCTTTCATGCGGGGAAACCCTGATGCAGAATTTAGATGTGTCGATGCTTCAGATGTTCTTCAGGAGCAATATTTTCATGTTAAATTATCATCGGGGGGAAAAAATATATATATTATTATAGTCATATTATTATAGTCTTAATGCAACAGTACACAGTAAAGACTAGATTTTCAAGATGATTTAAAGAAAGCTGAGCAATTATCCAAACCATTGAAAAAATGTAATGTATTTTCATCAGTGAAAAAATACAATTTTTGAACTTCCTCGTTCCCAAATAATGTCTTAACAATGAGGATTTATATTATGTATTTGCACTGCCCTCCTGCAAGCTTTGCTTTTGGTCCACCTCACCTCCAGGAAAACCTATCAGAAGGCTCAGAGATACTCATAGACCTGAACTCTTTTGCTGAAGCTACAGTGGCTAATGACTCAGAGCAATGAGTGACTGTTTAAAACGAATTATATGCATTATATTTAAGAGATAAATGACAATTCAACAGTGGAGTAGATAAGGGGCAATGAATGCCAGTCAGGTCAATTTAGAGACAACTAAAGTTCATTAGGAAATTGTCATTTTTCATACACTCCTTCCTGAATTTGAATACAGTAGCGATTGCATGAAGTAAAAAATATATACAGTATATACTGTATATGTGTGTTAGTTTTAGTAAATGCAATTATTCAAGTGATTTTTTCAATCATTTATGTTCAAATTGAAGTAAAGTAAAAAAAATAATCTGAAAAATCATTTTCTTTAGGACGAACACAACTGCATCATTTGTTACATTGGACAAAGTAGATTCTGACCTTGTTCACAGTCTGTTTTACACTTGTTAAAATGGGTCAATTCAGGTGTTTTTTCTTTCCACTTTTTGCCAGAGGTTGTTTTTCTCCATCCAATAATTCAACAACCTAAAGCCGAGCATCTTCTGTAAGATCTGCTGCTCAAGTGCTACACGTGCTTTCATCTGCGTTGACAATGGAAATTGAAAGAGGTGTTGCAGGAGACGAGCATGTGACTGACGTGCGCACTCGTGCATGGGAGTATAAATGAGGAGACAGGAAGCTGGGGATTCACTTTGTCAAAAGAGGAAACTGAATAATTGAGGATAATGCAGATGCATACTGATGACCGAGGGCTGGATATAAATGGATGTTTGGCTAATTACCATCAATTCATTTATCATTCATACAAAAGCGCCGTAGAGGAGAGCGAGCCACTCCTGCTGCTCGCTCACCTCCACCTCCCCCACTCAGCTGATCAGAAACTTGATGAGACAGATGTGTGAGCGATGGAGGTTGTTATGTAAATGATTGAAGCTTCACAAAGAGGGAGATGCATGGGAGTGATGGGTGACCTGGAAGGCTTACATTTATTTACTTGATGAAGAAGAGATCCAGCGCTCCCAGCAGAGCGATACGTCAACGTAACAAGCGCGCCGGCGCCGGAACACTTTGTATCCCGGGCCTGCTTGAGAAGATGTCAGAAAATCTAATGGACATGTCAACAGGGAGGTGTGTCTTTTGATGGCGACCTCTCTCTGGTGGCGTTAAGTTAATATCCAGGCTGCGATGTATGCTAACACGAGGGCTGCAATCCAATTTCCAGAGGAGCCACAATACATACTGTGGCTGATGTGAGGGGCCATTAAGATCAAAGAAAGAAGGGATGAAAGAATAGCGTAAAGAAAAAAAAAATCCAATATACAATCTCAATTCATGTTTTTTTTTCTTCATATTTTATTGTAATATGAATGGTAAATGAACAGTAAATAAAAAAAATACATATAAATATCATATTTTATTAATATATATATTAATATATGACAAACAAATTGTCATTTGCTGCTTGTGGCGCCTGAGTTGCAAGAACTGTGCAAAAGTACAGCATCTAAAATCTGACATAATCGCTTGATTTAAATTGTGTAAAATGAAGGCGATCAAAGTGTGTAACCTCAGAGCCACAGACATATCGAGGGAAATAAAACCATGGATAAAGTCCACGACTTACATTTGCATTGCTTTTCAAAGGGGAAAATACTCAAACTTATCTTCTCTCCCTTGTGCTTTTTTTCCCTTGTTTCTTTTGGGAGAAAAATCAAAACACAAATGAACACAAGTGCTGCAGGAGCAGAGGAAACAAAAAAAAAAAGTAGTGACCTTTGAGAGATTTATAGAATTTGTGTGGCAGCAGAGCCGGAAGGCAACATGGTAATGTTTATTTACAAGTGTGGCTGTGATTTCCAGGAGAAGGAAGCACGTTAAAAAAAAAACACTACGTTTCTTAATGTGGGTTTTTCTCTCTAATCCCATCCCCCGCGGGAGACGGCATGACATGTGTGTTGTTTCAACAACAACAAAAAACAAAAAGCATGCTTATTTTTTTTGTAACATTTCTTTTTTTCATGCCATTATTAATTGCATTATTTAATATCCATCACACGTAGCAAGATGCAAATAGCTCAAGTCTGTGAGTACACATACTGGTTAGTTAGCATGCAACATGCCGGAACAATCCTTCATCACGGAAGATCTCAAACTAAACTAGAAATACAGTCTAGACAGTCAAGGTTTTTTTCTCGCCAAATATCAAGCTTTTAAACATGTTTCTTATCTTAGCCTCTAAAGATGATTCTTTTTGTGAATAACAAGTTTTTATTTTTCAAACTAATAAAAGTCTGGTTTAGCAATAGTTTAATCCCAGGTATGACTCTCACCCATCCTCGGGCCAACATGTAACCCTGTGGTCCTCCAAGCTTTCACCTTTATAACTAAGAGCAATAAAGGAAGAAAGCTCGATGTGGCATTCTTGTAACCAAGCAACAAGCACTTGATTGCATGGACTTTTTCACGAAATATATGTTTCCTGTTCTCTGCTTCTGCTGTATTTACTTTTTGTGCAATTTCTAGCACGCATGAAGGCATATATCCGGTTCTATTTAAAGACAACGTTGAAAGTGAAATGATATATTCTCAAAAAGACTTCAAGCTCACACAGTCCCCCAAACAGCAGACGCCGCTCCCTTCTCCTGGCAGGCTCCCCGGCATGGTGCTACTCGCTGACCTCTGTAAATGAAGGCTGCAGCTGATTTGTGGCTCCCACTGATAACCAATCACACGGCCCGTCTTATGCCGGCTAGACGATCACCATTGAGCACTAAATCATATTTCCCCCTCATCGTTCTCTCCTTCAGATCCTCCATCTTTTAAAGCGCTATCCAAGATGGTTTTATTCGGTGGCATGGCGATAGCATGGACAGTTCTTCAGATGGACTGGGAAAGAGAGCAGGGTCCCGACCGAGATGACCCGAGAGTGGTCTTATACCATTTAACAAAACAAAAAAAAACAGGATAAAATACTTTACCTGAAGCTTTTAGCCTCATAATCTTCCCGTGCCATGAACCTTGTCGCCCTTGTTCCCGAGTCATCTTTCTACTGCTTCAGAATTGTAGATTCTCGGCTCGAGTTGTTCCTCTGCCAGAGTTCAGATTTCCCTCTCTCTGGTTTTGCGTTTGTTTCCCGAGTCAAGGGTTTTAGAAAACAAGATAATGTATCATGCTAACATGTCTTGAGATCAAACATGCAATCATTATTTACCTCCGCCAAGGAGACCGCAGTGATTAGGATTTCATTGTTGTGACATTTTGGTTGATTTAGACCAGAAATAACTGATAAAATGTTAGTTTCTAAGAGTACTTTAAGGGATCATTCATCATTCTAAATCATCAAATATATATATATATTTTTTGTTTGTTTGTCTTTTCCTGGTGAAACAATAAAGACCAGCTGCTTGGCGGAGGTCTGCATTCTGTTAATCGAGTTAGTATCAGGTTAGTTCATAGTGCAGATGCAAAACATGCAGAACCACTGAGTGCTAAGATAAGTCAGCTGTATAAAAAAGAAGACTTGTTTAAGATTGAAATATTATAACGTGCACAGCAAACTTGAGGTTTACTCTCAGTATGTCATTGGCATTAGGCGTCCGTACGAAGTACTCCCCACTGTCCATGTTATTAACAACTTTTGTTTGATCAATACACACATGGATGTGTCTGAGCTCGTGGATACTGGTTAATAAAGCCTGGATCTGTTTAGATCCACAGTGTTTATTGAGACAATTATTCATTTATAGATTCAGATCAAGCGTCAGGTCAGGACCAATGCCAAACACCATGAATATAGAATGAAAATATTCCGGTGTGTGATCTTCTCTACTTTCTGTTCAGTTGACTGTGTGATGTATGTTAGCAACACCTCGCCCGTGCATCTTCAGGCCCGGGCCCTCCTGGGTCAGCGATCGCAGTGCGGCCGGCGGAGCACCAGGGGGCAGAGAAATTGATATTGTACTGGCCAGGTATATCTTAAAACAATCAGCGGCGTGATGAATCGCCTGCATGGCTGATGGATGGCTGGAATGTAAGGGGTATTTGGAGAAGGTTTGAGTCAGGGAAATGCACCTCATCAATCAGCATGATTAAAGGTTTTGGCCGGACCAAAACAAACTCAACACTGCAAGGCGGGTGGCCTTAAAGGAGCAGACCGCAAACAAGCAAATGCAGTGGTGTTGAACCAGAGGGTTTCTCGCTTAGACTTCTGCTTTTTGAGTGGGAATATGAAGCTTGAAGATGTACAGGAAGTGATCTTTTTTTATCAAGATCATATCATTTTAAAATCAAGAAAAAAAAATGGCTTATAATGATGAGTTGATACATTTTTTTCTCATTTACAAAAGGAGGTCCAAACTGCTGCTTTAAAGGTCAACTAATTTGTTGATTTAAGTGTTTCTTAAATAGATCCTGGACCTTTATTGTAATCATCAGTATTTGTCTGTTTGTACAAAACTCTCTTTTCATTTAAATATTTATTTGGGAAAAATTGCATAAGCCCCACCCACTGAAAACACAAATTGTTCTACTCTTCTGTGATTGGTCAAGCATCGAGGTTTGTCACAACACATCATCAATCTTGGAAGTCTTCACTTCCAAGGGACAAACATGAAAAAGGTATAAACAAAGCAGGGTGTGATTACAGCTGGCTGGAGGAGGAGTGAAACCCATTATTACGTCATAATGGACTCTGCTCTTGTAACCTTTGCTACACTTAGATTTTAGACAGAGAACTTATATACTTATAAAATAAAAACTTCAAAAAATGGTCATGATAAAAGACTTACTGCATCTTGGAGAGGAAGACTTCAACATTTGAAACATGTGAGTCAGGAGAGTTGTTTTTCACATAAGATGCCCCATCATTAGTGGACCCATAAATATATACAGAATCAAGAACATTTTACATTTGAGCTCATTTGGAAAAAAAAACAAATCTGTCGCATCTTGAATGACTCACTATCTATTTGTTCACATGAATAAGGATAAAGACACGCCTGGGATTTTTTTATTGTGTTTTTTAATTTTTTATTAAGTATGTTTGTGGTTGGAATAAGGGGATAAGGGGTTTCCTCGATATAGGGAATACATTTTGTGTTTTATGTGCAGACATGTGCAAAAACATGAAGATATATTTACTCTGAAGACATTACCAAGGATTCTATAAGTGTATTTTTTTGTTGGATAACTCTCTTGAAAACAACACCAGGGAATTATCTCTCGCTGATATTGTCTGACACAGTGTCTGACTTAAGCTCATCTGAATAATCTGTATTTTCTTGTCAAATCTCTTTCCAGCCACAGCAGCTACTAAGGTCTGTATTTCAGCTATTAAGCTCCATAATTAATAAGTTTCCTGCAAATCAGCCAAGTGCAACAAAAGCTTATGTTTAAGTTGACACCTTGACAGCTCATTAGTATCATCAGCAGCTTAAACACACAAACACACACCGACTGAATTGCACCCGTCGGCCAAGTGCAACCAAGGTCCTCTAACAATAAATACAGCTTTGCTTCAGCAGCTCTGCATATTTAAAGACACTGTAAACTTCTGGCCGCTGTAATCCAGGGAGAGGAATAATGCTGCTGTCTCGGTCTTCTGTCAGACCAGCGCTGAGCGCGCAGGTGCTGCAAAGGCTGCTGGGTAAGGTCAACAGCACAAGCTGGTGTTATGAATTACCAGCCTTTTTTTAAAGTTATTAATGATGAAAGATAAGAGTGGTTTTCTTTTAAAAGGAGTCAGATGAAGCGGGCCGCGGCGTTTCTTTCGAGGATAAATGAACTAATTTATTTAGTCGCCCATGCATGACCAGCCTCTTTTAATAATCCTGAGTGCTGATTGGAGTGTAGGAAGGTCAGTGTCTAATAGAATTCACTGTCACGGTCAGAACCACATGATCCTGGAGTACATTAGATACATGCAGTCTTGTCTCACAAACAATATGTTTTCTATGTTTACAACATAGTAGGTCTGGCCAACTGATCTAGAATCCCTAACCTCTCAGGAAAATCTACTGATCCCTTATTTTCCCGGGGGTTTTTATAGAAAAATGGGCCACAAGTCCAACCACCATAAAAAATCAAAGATTTTTGATTAGCTCTTTTGTTCATTATAAGCTAAGGTATGAGTGTGCATGAACATTCAAATATGTCTAATGTCTAAAAAGATTCAAACCATACATGACATACTAAGTAATTGGCAATTGTAAGCGGTATAAACCACCTGGCTTCATTTACTCTCATCTACCCTTTCTTCACAGTCTTTTGAGTTATTTTAATCTATGTTTTTTAATAAGCAAAAACGTCGGATAATTGTTGTGTTAATTATCTTTTTGATGAATACAAAAGTGTGAAATATGACTTTGAAATGTCTATAATATGTGAATAAATACAGTTGGTTCCCATATTAGTAGTAATTTAAATTATAATCTTTACATTGAGATGATGATTTTAGGAAGTCACTAAATACACCCTTAATTTATTTAGTAATGTTTCCTTTTTATTAAAATTGACATTTCACCTCTGCCCGACATGGATTTGACTGTGAAAATAATTATTTAAAGGCAAAAAAAAACCAAAACAAATACAATTATTTAATAAAATTATAAAAGTAAATTCAACGTTTTAATAAACACATTATTACATTCAATTAAAAAAAACTACAGACAAATGATTCTATTCATTTGTTCAAAAAACGAACTCAACGTTTTGAAATGTTAAATTCAAGCATTCAATATTCTGATGGCACTGATATACTTCCTTTCCGCTGCTTTAACGGTAACAGAGAGATGTGTATTTTAGACTCTGCAGAAGTAAAAAATAGAGACTATCTCTATATCCTTGCTATTATAAAGGAAGGTGCTATCATAGCATAGAACCAGACAACACAAAAAAATAAGCCTTTTGCAACAGTAAATTACTGTAAATTATGTTTTTTTCTGTTCTTTAAACATGTTTTGTTAATCCTGTATCCATCAGATATCAGCGGCGAATAGTTAAGAGGTGCGAGAAATGTTCAGCTCGATGCCAATTCCTTTTCTGTGCCATGACATGTCTTATGTAATCTGCTCCTCCATCATATCGAGTTTTAGTGTTTAGCGGCATATTATCAGCCTATTTATCAGTAATACTCCGTCGACTGGGTCGGCCCCGGACATTGATCATGTTCTCTTCCTTTGATTAAAAGCCGTTTATGAACCGAGATGTTCATAAACACGGAGATACGAACTGGATTGTGTCCAGATCCCTTGTGACCTTGATAATGAGTAAATGGATTTTGAGATAGAATGAAGAGCAGATGATGGAGTACTGAGAGTAAATCCACACGTTGCGGGTTTGGCACGAGTGGGACGCTGAGATAAATCCTTTACATCCTTCATTCAAACATTGACTTTTGGATACATATTTATTCGTCCAGGTGGTGAAGAGCGTTCTCTCACACACTCACGTGCACACAAACCCACACAGAAGTCATTACTCGACTGATTGTGTCCAATAACTTCTGGTCTAACATAACATTACATCCTGACAGATCAATCTCAATTATTGAGTGAAGGTCAAGCCCATTGTACTTATAAAAGAATCCAACTACTCTTGAGTAAACTAATACGAAACTGTGATGTAAGCAGCACTTCACGAAGCAACATTCCAACCCACCACAATGGCTCCACCTTCGACGTTATGAAGTCGAACCCTTAGAAGCAAACAGAATCCCAGTACAATCATAGATTTCAATCAGCGAAACATCCGGGAACAAAAGCAGCCGTTGATGGTTGGCAAGAGGCTTTAAACTCTCGGCAGCAGCGCATGAACTCCAGCAGTAGATGGGATCACATGCTTCAGCAGCTCCTTACCTAGAACCCCCAGCCGGTAGTTGACTGTGATGACAATCACGTTCCCATAGCTGGCCAGGATGCTGCCATCAAACATATTCCCAGTTCCTTCCATGTAGGAGCCTCCGTGGATGAAAACCATTACAGGTTTGGGGCTTCCACTCTCCCTAATGTCTGAGGGGGGGAGAGACGGGGGGAGAAGAAGAGTGATTAGACCACAGATGTGTGCAGACAGCTGAGAAAAGTACAAACACAGACATGTGTGACTCTGACGTTAAATGTGGAGACCTGGTTGTTTTCAGGCATCAAACCGTCTATTAATTCTGGCTACACCTGGTGACACGGTTTTGGATTGGGTTTGTGTATTTAGATTAAAAAAGATATTTCAATTGGCGGGTTTTAATTTTTCCACGGGTGACGGACTGTCAACGTGCACGCCTGGCAATCCCGGCTGTCAAAGCTGTGACTTCGTTCTGAGCATATTCTTTCCAAGTGCATATTATTTTCGACACGTATTGGAGAAATATATTGATTCAGTTAAGGTTCTGGTCGAGAGTTTTTCCTACAGCCAAACTTTTGCTATATTTTTGAGAGTTAGTTTAGTTAACTAGTTTTGAAAGAGAAGTAGATTTTAGTGGATTTTATTCTATTGTGTTTTTATTGTTAACTGAACCTGATTCTTTTATTTGTTCAGGCTTTTCCTTGATTTTCTGGAACTCCTGTGTTGTTCTCAGTGTTATCTTGACCTTTAAAGTATATACTTTATTGAATATTGTTTTGATTGTTTAAAAGTTATTTATGGAAAACAGTACATAAATAAAAATTACTTACTTTCTCATTTACTTACTTTAGCCTGGAAAGGAAATGACGTTCACTTCGAAACCCTCGTGTTATCCCAGGGTCAAGGTGACCCGAAGGCCTGTAAACAAATGTGTTCAGGGTATCCCTAGTGTTGTCCTGTCTTGCTTCTTGACAATAACCTGATTATTACTCTGAAAAAAATTGTTACATTATTTTGAATAGCTGTTACTTTTGTGGTGTGCGTTGACTTCCACGGAGCTAAAACTACAGGCAAATTATATTGTGTTTGTTCCCCCGTGACCGCTTTCACAAAGGTATGAATATTAAATATTAAAATCAAAATTGTCGTCGTTAGTGCTGCGGTGAAAATGCTGCAGGTTTGACCAAATCTTGGGTCAGGGTGTTCTTTTTTTTTATTTTCTTCCAGGAACGTTCCTAACACAGAAGTTGGTTGATGATTAAGTTGACCATCGGTGTGAGGAACATGAATAGTTTTGTGTCTATATCTCACCCTGTGTAGCTGGGAACGTATTCTGCTGCCCTAAAAATGTATTTAGTGGTAATAACGCAAATAATACAAATTAAAAATGTGTTTTTAATTTACATTTTAATCAAAAGTTATACTTGTTATAATTTGTGTTCTGTGAAACTTCATGAGGCCATGAACCTTCAATCACTCAATATAATATTGCTTTAAAAATGTGTTTTTTTAATATAAAATGCTAACTCTTATCATTTATAATAAGTATACGAGTGAAAGAAATCATCTATTCCAATTCTGCCTTTTTCAAATAATTAGCTACTCGTACACCACAGGGTTTGAAAAAACAATGCAAAGGAATTATTAATCTACAATGCAGGAGTACTAACCCTCAAGTGTTTATTGGTAGAACGTCAAGGGGAAGAAAATATTCTGTACTGTACAGTGTTAGCCATTGATGTACTTCACACACATGTTGAGCTGAAGGCTTTTAGAAAAAAAGAGGGGGTTGTTGAGATCTGACAAGACGCCGCAACTGACGTTCAAAAATAAGCCTCTACTTTCATCCTTTTGCTGTTGAGACGGGCTTTTTATCCGGCATCTCTGCTGCTATCCATATCAGTGTGTGCAGCCACAAACATCGTTTACACCACTGATGTTCTAGCAGGGAGGGACGTGGAGGTCCAGGGAGAGATCAGTGAATCTACAGGGAATTCAAAATTAACCAAGCAGGGAAATAGAAACACATCTCCTCAAGAGACGATACAAAGACGCTGACTTGCGTGGAGATAGTTAGAAAAGCGGAGTATTTATGTCTGAAAGTTTCTCCACGCCTTATTTGAAGTTCCTCCACCGTGTTAGTGGATCTAACGTTGTCACTCAAGGGAAAATTCTCACCTCTGAAGGAACTTAGCACGTGTTAGTGAAGATGGCGGGCCAGAGTTCTGCACGAACCTCCGCAGGTTGAGATAACACAGAGGAAGACTTCTATGAAAGCACCTTCCTTTATAATAGCAAGGACATAGAAATAGTCTCTATTTTTGACCTCTGCAGAAAATGTGTTTTTTTATTCTGAAAGGTTTTCAGATTGGAAAAAGAAGCCGTGAACGGGTGTTATGTGCATGTTCCGGATATATTTCCTTTAAAAGTAAAAATGCATAATTTCTTTCATTCTATAACTTAAACTACATCACATAAATAAAGTTAGTTTTTTGAACAAGTGAATAAAATAATTTGTATGTAGATTTTTTTTAATTCAATTGAAAAATGTGTTGAATGATTAAATAATTGTATTTGTTTTTTTTGCGTTTGAATAACTGAAATGACTGAGATAAATACATTTCATTTCACATGGAGATATTCTAATTGCAATAGTTCAAAAATAAATGTCCTAGATTCAAAATTTAATTCAAAGCCTTCTAAATCCAATATTTCAAATTTGAAGCATTTTAAATTCAATATAAAATGCTGGTATAACGTAACGAGGTTACTCGAAAGGATAAACAAGGATAAAACAATTACATTTGTTATAAGGGTTAAGCAGGAACGCTGTTATAATCTGACAGTCGGATCGGTCTGTATAACAATGTGTTTCCACAGATGCAGAAAAAGGAAAATTGTGCAAAAGATCACTTCCTACACACCGGATGTGTTGATTTTGTAAGATGTTTTTTTTCTGTTATTATACTTAATTATCTAATGGAAATTTTATTATATTTTGCACAGTAGTGTTGGTAGTTTGTGTCACTTATGTTAAAACTTATCAAAGGATATCCACATGAATTCAAAATTGTATTGTGAATCGTGCTTTTGTAGGTTGGCCAGCATGAACAGAATTACAAAATGAAACAAAAAAATATGTTCAGATTAAACTCAGTGCTGACTTTCTTGTGGATGATTGATCAGGTCGAACATTTTGTGTTATTGGTGATTCAACAGAACCGGCAGGTGGGTTCAGGGCGAGCAGCAAAATGAAAGTTTGTTTAGAGGAGTAGGAAATGAGATGTTATCGCAGCACTCATTTGACCGCTACAGCCCACAGAGGGGGGTCGGTTCAGAGTGCAGCTAACATGCCAGACATGGATTACAACATATCTTCCTTGAGGACGGGATTCTGATCAAAGGGAGTCAGGTAGTGTTTATTTCTCAGAGCCAACCCTGAGAGATGCCCTCGGGTGCTGCAATATCTGAGCCAGAACAGAGAATTTATGAAACCCTGGGTACAGCAGTTCAGGGATGTTGGTTATATCTCAGGTTGTTATGAACTTTGAAGATAGTTCTCACATCCGTGTACAGTCTAGAATGATATAATTGTTTTCTCTAATGCTAATTTAGTATTTTTCATGTGATTTTTTTTTTTTTTTTAAAGCTGTAATGCCTTAAGTGATAGTTCACTCCATATTCTATTTTCACTAATTTTCTACTTGATCTAATGTCAACTAGGGGTTTGCATTATTTTCTAAGTAATCAGTGTCTTTTTTGAGTTATAGGCTAAAATGTATGTTCATTTTAATGTAGTGACTGATACTTGTGTTGTTTTCTTGTTGTCGTCTTCATCCCTGTCCAAAAACATCCAAATTCCTCCACACTGCTCGTCTGTAGCGTCCCACTTGTATTGAAGCCTCGACATTAATATTGTTTAGAAAGGACTTAAATAAATCTGTATATTTAGATTTGTTTGTAGCGGAAGCTTCAAGTCCCGCTACAAGTTTATCCTCACTTCAAACACATTGTGCCGTGTGCAAGATTTACGTTGATGGTCTGAGATCTTCCACTAAAAAAACATCTTGAAATATACATGTTCGATTTTTTTCCAGAACAATTTCTAATGCAGCAGCTTTAATACAAGACGTTACAGACGAGAACTCCAGAGGTATTTGGATGTTTTTTTTTAGTGTGTCTTTTTTGGACGAAGATTAAGACGAAGAAAACTAAGCTCCAATTGCTACATTAAAATAAACATACAATTTTTCTACAACTCTATAAAAAGAACAGATTACTCTGAAAATAATTCCAACCTTTAGTTGACATGAGGACGAGTAGAAAAAGAATGAAATTAGAATTTTGGGTGAACTTACCCTTTGAGTTAAAGTCTATAATAAAGTAATAACCTTATCATTTTTACTGTTGAAGGAACGTTGTGCCTCACACTTCTGGTATCACAATTTTCTTTTTTAGTTTTTTCCTCAGGACAAGTATCAAATTGGAGAAGCATCTTTGGTCAAGAGGACCATGTATCGCTCTGTTTTGGCAGGGAAAGAAAGCTCTTGATTTATGTTCTCCTGTGGCCACAGGCTTGGTTTAGTCTTCGAAAGAACATCATTGAAGATACAAGCAGCCTAGTGGATTGTTCTCTTTCCAGGTGAGTGAGAGCAGCAGAAAGAGGCTCAGTGTAGAGCAGGGGCCTCACATTCAACTGGCCACCTCTTGCAATGCAATTGATATTTAGCAGTTTTATAGATTTTTGTATGATTTCACTGTGAATTTGCATTGAATTTTCTGTCTAATCATGTGTTGTTTTATATTGGAAATCTGTTCCATCCTAACTATATAATCAAAGGCAATAAAATCATATAATTTGATATGATGATCTTGAATGAACTATTTTATCATGAACACAAATGAAGTCCCTTGCTCTGCCTCAAGTCGTAAAAAAAACTTGGACAATAAATAGAGTGCTGGCCTGAGTGACGCTGGTTTGAGATCCCCAGTTTGGAGCCTTAAACTCCCCCCGTGAAGACGTTTGTTTGTTGCTAACGCAGTTAGGTTTTTTTTTTCTCCGGTGAGTTGTTCTGATAATATCCAACTGGGTTGTGGCCATGGTTTGGGGGTGGTAGGGGGGCTGTTTGGGGTTTGCTTTCCTAGTAATGAACACTGCTTATTCCACTCAGAAAAAAATGTTTGAATAGAAAATTTGAATTTTGATTTAGTCCATAGGAAAGTGGTTGCGTCAAAAGTTATTTTTGGACCTTAATCAGGCGAAAATGAAGGTCGTTTTTGTTGGAAAATATAATTTAGATTTAATAACAACCCTCGTAATACCTCATTATACCGGTTGGAAGCCTGTTCTGCCCTGTATATTGAATCACTCATGATGTACTACAAAAAAACTTGGACAATAAATGTAAGGCTGGCCTGAGTGACGCTGGTTTGAGATCCCCAGTTTTGGAGCCTTAAACTCCCCCCGTGAAGACGTTTGTTTGTTGCTAACGCAGTTAGGTTTTTTTTTTCTCCGGTGAGTTGTTCTGATAATATCCAACTGGGTTGTGGCCATGGTTTGGGGGTGGGAGGGGGGCTGTTTGGGGTTTGTTTTAATAGTAATGAACACTGCTTATTCCACTCGGAAAAAAAGTGTTTGAATAGAAAATTTGAATTTTGTTTTAGTCCATGGGAAAGTGGTTGCGTCAAAAGTTATTTTTGGACCTTAATCAGGCGAAAATGAAGGTCGTTTTTGTTGGAAAATATAATTTAGATTTAATAACAACCCTCGTAATACCTCATTATACCGGTTGGAAGCCTGTTCTGCCCTGTATATTGAATCACTCATGATGTACTATAAAAATAGAATGACCAAAATCAACGAGGCTTTGAGTAAATCCAGGCGCTCTAGGAGAGTCCCTGTGTATTTCTCGAATGCATTGCGCAAAATGATTTCAAACAAATGGGTTGGCTGGGTTAGCCTAAACCCCTTATCCGAGAGGAAGGCGACAAAAGTTAAAGGTTAAGAGCATCAAGATATTCCCCTGGGGGGGGGGGGGGGGGGGCACAGAGTTAATCCCATTCTGCTTGGTGAGAACACGTTTGTTAGTGTGTGTATTCCCCTTGCACCACTTCTTTATATTAAAAAGGATTATTTTCGGCCCTGCATCTTTTATTGAGATAATACTGGGAGATTGGTGGGATTTCAATGAATAGATGGTGTGACTCCCTAATCTCCCTGACAGCGCAGTGTTAGCGTGAGAGAGAGAGCTTCTAGAAAAACAGAGATCAAAGGGATTTGGATAGTAGTGAGCCTTATTTGAATGTAATTGCTGTTTACTGCGTCACATTATACAGTGGAGGTGCCTTATTAAGACTTTGTGCTTGTCGTTAAAGTTGCTTGGAATCAGTCTGCAGGGGATACGGCTTCATCTCAGGGTTTTTACCAAGGACATCCATCGGTTACACCGCTGTTAAAAGTCTGTTTAGAAGGTTGGAAGGAAAAGGGATTTTTTTGAGTAAGATCTCCTCGTCTTTCGAGCTGGCACCTATAGATCTCGCTTATTTTATTTTTTTAGTTCAAAATATATTTATAGTATAAGCTAATTCAGTGCATCATTAAATTCATCTGTCGTCATGATTCTCCGTAGGAAACAACAGAAGATTTTTCTTTTAAGAAAGAAAAGAACGTCCTTGGCTGAAGAGAGAAACTCGTTGCTGAGGTGACAATTGTCCGTATGTTTGGATTTCGGAACTAAAGCAGCTTTTGTTAAATCATCAGTTTAATCTGTGGGAAAACATACAATTATTCTCTTCTTTTGTCTTTTGTTTAGTTTAAGGCAGCACAAAGCAATGTTGTGAATTACTTTTATCATTGGTTTTTGTTCACATCTTTTTCTCGCTCTGCATTCATTTCCTTTATGGTTGAGAGTACTTTTTCAAGCTTCTCAGAAGAAAAAAACCTTTTACGTAGCTCCTGAATACAACGATGACAGCCGTGAACAGTTGAATAGGCTTTTGTAATTTACATCCTTCAGGTGGGAGCAAAGATGTTGAGGTCAAAAGTTGTCGTGTATTTTTTCACCTTGTGCAGCAATTTGGTGTGAAGACTGACTTGTTGTCAGTTATTAAATTGTAGATGAAGAACCAATCAAAGAGAGACACGATCAGTTGTGTTTGTGTCTTCTCATTTAGACTATTGTAACAGTTTATTTTCGTGTCTAAACAAGAAGGATCTGTCTCGCCTGCAGTAAATACAAAACTCTGCAGCGAGAATTCTGACCTGCTCTAGTAGAAGAACTCACATTTCCCCGATCCTTAAAACTCTTTACTGGCTGCCAGTTTCTTTCAGGATGAATTTTAAAATTCTGGTTCTTACTTTCAGAGCTATTCATTCGTGATCTGGACCAGTCTTACACCCCAGCTCAGGTTCTTAGGTCTGTAGATCAGAATCTACTGATGGTTCCTGAACACGCTTCCGGACCAGAGGAGAGAAATCCTTCCAGACTGTTGCTCATAAGGTTTGGAACGATCTTCCTCTGTGTTTGACTCCTTCAAGAAACATCTTAAGACATTCAACAATCAAAGAAAACAAATTAAATGAAAACTGTTCAATAATGCTCATAATCATTGGGAAATGTTCTTCCCATGTTTCGACTACTTTAATGTAGATAAAGTCATGGCCGGTGAAAAGAATAGAGGTTCGTTGAAAAAGGTTAAAGTTGGGCAAAGTTGGGTAAATTAAATTAAATGTATTATAGTAAGTTTTTGTAAATGATTGTATTGGTCGGTTTACTAAATAGTAATGCAATTAGCTAAGATGAAATGTTAGTTATTATTTTTACACTTAACTAACCAAACACACATTATTTACAAAAGGTTGTAACTCTAATAAATTGAATTGAACCAAACTTCCAACTTCACATTTTTTCAGCGTATTATAAACATCTATCAATGTGTGTAGTACCTCATGGCTGTTGCATAATTAGATTTAGTATCAGTGGCTGCTGGCACTAATCTAAACGTCTCATTTTATTTTGCAACATGTGAAGGTTATATGTTTATTTTCTTATGTTATTATTATATTTAAAGTTTTGTTATGTATCCCACTTATATATTTTTCTTTAACAATTTGCACCTCAGTGAAGTCCAAACAAAGTCTCTAGGACTTAAACTGGGCCCAGGAAAACATGGTTTTGAAAAATAATAAACACAAATGGATATGTTTTTTTTATTATGGAATTTGTGGATAATAGCTTCATAGTCAAAAACGGGATACTATCATGTCCAGTGAAGTCACAGCTCAAAGTCGTTTTCTCTGATTTCAGCCAAAATAACGTGAGGGTTTAGTTTTCTTTTTGTTTGACGTCCGAAACATCACCAGGTCTCAGTGAACTTCTCAATGAGTTGAGTTCAATGAACAAACATGCAAAAGTGCGTTGAGGGCAGTTTGAGGGTTAATAGCCTGCCAGTGAGATGTGACATTGAATAGAAACAGAAAGCAAATAATCAGACAAAAGAACTTCTTCACAGGATTAATATGAAATAATGGCAGCAGAAAGGTTGTGTTAACAAATCAAGCCGAAAAGGACAAAACACATCCAGCCCAAAAATTAGATCACGAGTAAAGAGCAAAAAGAAAATGTCCATCACTTTCAAAAAAGGACAAGAAACGTGTAAGAAAATCAAAGAAGATCAAAATTGCAAGAGAAAGGGTAAATTTGGTTTTCTATTGTCATGCAAAATCAGGTTGTCATGGGGGTAAAAAATACCTTCGTCTTCGGGCCGTTCACTATCAGCTAAATCATCAGTGTGTTTCTTTGTAAGTGGACCTACAAGGACCAAGAAGGAGAAGAAAGGAGGAGAAAAACAAGGTGATCAAGAACACATACAGCCTTTAAAAAGATGCTTTCAAAATGTAAGAATAGTGCATGTTCTTATCGCCCCATGTTTGTAAGGCTGGCAAAAATGTCGACACTGAGGAAGAGGCTGGATACATATCGGAAGACTGATCACATCACATGTTCACAACAGGCCGCTATGAGCAAGAAAAGAAGAGTAAAAAAAAAAAAAAAAAAGATGCAAAAAAAACGGGGGGAAAAAAAAGACTTCTAGGTGAGAAGAGAACATCTTAGAATCACAAATTCAACAGTACAAACATCTGTGTGACTTCTCAGTGGAGCGGAGAAGGTCGAGTGTGTGACAGGAACCAGAGCAACAGCAGCCGCTGACAAACTCCCCTTCATCAGACTTTATAATCGTGCGCTGGTAAAAACTCGGGAGCATCAGTGTGGAAACTTTACTGCCTGCTTTTGGGGATGAGAAGCAAAATAACCATGTGGGCGTGCGTAAAACAGAGAAACTGCAGCTGCTTGTGAATTTTAAAAAGATTTTCCCCCAGCATGGAAAAGGGGCGGAATATCTTGTTTGACGGCGGGGAACTGGTCAGCGGCTTGGTTGAAAAAAATGAAACGCCAGATGTTGTTTTTTTTTACACACCTGGAACGCACAAATGTCATGACGGGAAACATCGGAGCAGAGAAAATGACAAACAGTAGAGCAAGAGAGCATGCAAGACGTCGTTCAGACACACTTGAGAGACACATTTGCAGCTTGAACACCCCGGATCGCACACATACTCAAATGAACGCACACAGGCAACGTGAGCACTGAGTGACCTGAGCTGTTGATGTCGTCATCGCTCTTTCACGAGCGAACGTACATAAGAATAGTGGGTGTCTCGGCGTCCGCTTTTGTGATTTTGACAAGCAATTTTATCGTGGAGCACTGACTGGCTCTTTCAGCGCGCTGAATAAGCTGCGACACACAACCCTCGTGTGTTACCTGTTTACAGTGCGTGTTACACACACACAGAGATGCGTGTCAGAACGGAACAAACGCCTCCGAGCTGCGTCTTGAGAGACTGTCGAGAATCTGCCATTTTGCTATCGGGATTTGGGAGCGCTGACATGGAACACGGGGACTCTGAAGGTGCAGACTTCCATCTTAATATGGACGCTCGTGATCACCCTCACGAGAACGTACTACACAATGACGTCAGGTGACAGCTCCTGTGTGTATCAAGTGACTAACAGACAGGAAAGAAAACATGGAATCCCTAAGAGGAGTATAGGGTCCTCCTGGCATTTGATTCTGGAAGATTTATATTGTATCGATTAAATAAAAATAAATAAAAACAGAAATAATTTTTCTCCAAAGTCATATTAGGATGTGACTCTCAACATGTGAAGATACTATTTCGGTCACTTTTAATTAAAAAATAAAGTAGTGAAAAAAGATAGTGACACAAACTCTCGATGTGGAGAAACCAGCCCGCTGCTCCTGCTGACTCAGGGTTATCGTGATACGTATTTTTATGCACTTAAAGGTTTCTGCAGGTCGTGCCCTTTCATTTTTGTTTCATCTTTAGGCCAATGCGGGAAAAGAATGCATACATTAAACCCGGTCTGTAGTGAAAAAATGTTTGGACCACTGCCTCAAAAGCACAAAAATGTCATGTCATAGCTTTTGGTGTAAGACCTTGGAAGTAAAAAAGGGGCTACTGTAGTTTGCTGAAGATCACCTAACCCCCTTTTAAAACAATAAATAAAATACCCAAAACACTTTTTTTTGTTTACCTCTAAGAGACTAGTTGTTTTGTTATTGATCATCGACAATATTATGCGAGCTAATAAGCTTTTAACGTTGAGTTCTCGATGCAAAGTGCTATATTTTTTTTTTCTTTACAGAAGATGTAAATATGAGTCCGACAAAGAAAAGATGGGTAATAAAACCGAAGTATGCACTCATGGCTTCCACACTTCTTTCACGATTTCCCATCAGGAGTTGCAGCAAGTTTAGCCTCTTCCTTTGTCACACCTTTCTCTTCATGTCCTCTTTAATCTCATCCATGATTGGTTGTTTTCCTCCATTCTTCATCCAGCACAAGAAGTTGAAAAATGTGAATCTTTATTAAACATTCCTGGAATCATTGATCATATTCGTTCATGCTAATTGAATTTTGATATGAAATAACAGAATAGTTATGCTTTATTTTCAGTGTAAAACCCAAAGAAACGGATCAAGAAAACGACTCGGAAGTCAAAACAAACAGTGAAATTGAGAAACCCAGAGATTGACGCCTCTGCTGACGACGTCTTGTGTGCTACTATTATCATGACTGGGGTTTGAGGGGGGGGGGCATCAAAGCTGACGAGACAGCAGCATGACAGCGACGATCCAACACACACACACACACAACCAGAGACGCAGAGAGAAAGAGAATACACTGATCACATGTCAATTTGTAAGTGCCCTGTGACAGGCTGGCCACAACGCTGACCTGTGCTCTGCCACCTGTCAAATCAAGTGTGTGTGTGTTTGTGTGTTTGTGTGGCTGCACGTGTAGTTGTGCAATGGTCTCAGCTGGATACATCGTAAATCATATCTGTATGTGGACCCTTTTCTTCCTGGATCATCTGCTCTCCTAAATGAAAAAATCTCTACTCAACAAAAGACAGTATGCATTGAGAAAGCGCATACCTCCCCTAAGGAGCTCATTCCACATTACTTTATAAAACACAGCGTACAAACTAATTCAAAATAGTAATTCCTTTTATACAAGGATTGTGTTACTCGCAAGAAAACCAATGGGGATGAATAACCAAAGCCAACTGTAACGTTAGCTTATCTTTAGCAACCCGAGATTAGTTTTATCGCTAATGAACAGAGATAGTTAAAGTGCAACTAATGTGTTGATTTATGTGTCTCTTAAATAGATCTTGGACCTCTATTGTACTTAAACATCAAGGTTTGTCAACGCGCGTCATCAATTCTGGAAGTCTCTGACTCCAAGGCACTTTTTGTATAAACAAAGTAGGGTAAGATTACAGCTGTCTGGAGGAGGAGTGAATCCCATTATTATGGTATAATAGACTTCACTCTCGTAACCTCTTGTTTGCCGAGATTTCAGACGAGATGAAGTAACATGGTCATGATGAGGGACTGACTGCATCTTGGAGAGGAAGACTTTGACGAGTGAGTGAGTGAGGAGAATTGTTTGTTTTTTTTCAAACACTGACAATAACATAACCTCCTTGGCGGAGGTAATAATTGACAGTTTGTCCAACACATTTATGAGCCGCCAAGTTATTTATTATACTTATTTAGACTTATTGTTCACTCACACTCCGCCGTAAATCAGCTGGTTTATTCAATAAATAGATTTTTGAGTCCATATCCAGTCGTGCTTTAACTTACATTACCAACCCCCCACTCTTTTCCCCCACTATAACTGAATGATTGGCGACTGATGAAATGGCTTCCTGCTACCTGACAGTCTCTGGCAGACGAGTTTGTTTGATAGCAAGTATAAGACGCATCAATGCAGGATGATACACACACACACACACGCTCAAACCCCGGGGCTTTCCCTCCTTCCAGGATGAGATAATTATTGTGGGGATCCATGCATCGATCACACATTCAGCAGAGAGCGATCCCGGACGTACATCTGTCAGGCCTGGCACGGCACAGAAACAGTCTTAATCAATAACCAATGCGCATTAAAAAGGGGCGCGCAGCTCAATGAGCAAAATAGGTAATCTACTAGGGACCTTGGGAAAAATATCCCCGCAGGCCATAAACTATAAATACAGATTCTATTCCAGCAGGACACGGAAGTCTAATTATCTGGCTGTGCTCTGATGACAGTCAGGTCTGGGAGCAGATAAGAAGGATGATGCTACGATTACGGGGCTTCCAACGTAGACTGAAGCAAATAACGGCGCAGTCCGTCTTACGATTGTGCTGCACTTTTTTTTGTCGATTTCCTCAATGTTTAGAAGATTAGCACTAATGAAGCAAACACGTTTGGAAATTAAACTCTCTTGGTGGTAACAAATAAAAGTATTCTTGAAAATTGGATGTCAATGTTAGCATCTTATTAGGTTTTGTGGGTTAGATAATGAACCGTCTATATTATTGATAATTTCCCTCACACGATTTTTGCCTCATTACAATGCTTTTAATATTGAAAGTAAACAAAGGCGATTGAGATTAAGATTAATTTATTCAGGCGTCCCTGTTGGCTTGTTTGTACACGAGTCATGTATCTCTGGTGGTGTCCGTCTCACTCTGCATGACTCACTCACGGTGACTGTGTGGAGGCTCATTTTGTCAAACAAGTGGTGAAAGTGAAGCAAGCTCAAGGATCAAATGATCAGTCCATGAGGACAAGTGTGGGATGGAGAGCAGGAAGCAGATGTGTGTGGATGGCATCAGTAGACAAAGAAAAAGCGAGTGGGAGTAAGAATTAATGCTTCTAAACTGCTAGCTTTTAGTTATCTAGGTTTAAATTCAAATCCCACTTTTCTAAGAAATAATAACCAGAGTTAATAACTGCTTTAGTATACAATTCACTCTGGTTGTCTGTTGCATAGCAACTGCCATGTTCTAAAATTAAAGTCTGACTCAATTGCCAATCCCTTCTTTCCATGAGCTTATTAGCTCGATCTGTATGTCTTTATTTAACCATGGATACAATCTAATGACTCAAATGAATACAAATTCATAAAAACATAATTTAAGGTCAATAGGTAAAACGAATCGATGGAACACGTGAAAATTCAAGGTATTCAAGATGTACCTTTATCTCACTGATATGTTAGTCTGGCGAAACATCTTAAGTGTGTTGAATCTTAAATTATCAAATACATTTTGCAGTGTTTTGTTTATTTGTTCTCTGTAGCCGAATAATCCAAAAGAGTGATTAAAGATACCGACCATATCAGTCACCTTCTCCACGTGGACGACAAGTGAGCAGAACATCGACTCACTGAGCTGCACTAACAGGATCTACAGCCAGTAGCGTTTCTGGGCGAGGGAAAATTGGGAAGCGGAACTTTTTTTGAGGGCGGCATGATCCAAGTATGAAAAAAAAAATGAGTAGCATGCACTGTATAGCTCGATTGGTAGAGCACATCACTCTTGATTCTGAAGGCCGCCGGTTAAAATACTTTACTTGGTGGTGGAATTTGTGCGTTGCTTCTGCAATACTGCAATAAACATACACTAGCTTTCTTTTTCTTTATGCATTTTGTTCGCGCACAAAAGCATTTTTGCCGGGGAAGTAATTCAGAGTAAAACAAAAAGCTACTATTACCTTGGCATACTACAGTAGAAGAGGCTAATAAAGTTTTACCTTACCTTACCTTACTATGAAAGCAGCAACAGGAAAATACCTCAGGCCTTGAGCACCAGAGTAGTAGAGGCCCATATCAACCACACTAGACAAGTTTACCGGTGCAGTTTACCCAGAAGAACCAGCGCAGTACGAACTGGAACCTCAATGGAAAGCAGGAGAACAACCGAGCCAAGTATCCTCTAGTAGGACTTCCAGGTTCATTCAATAAAATGGCCAATCCACCAGACACTGTGATCATAGGCTAATGGCAGAAGAAAAAAAAAAGACGCTGGAAAACTACCAGAGGCTCAAGGACGAGCTAGAGAAAGCCTGGAAGGTGAAGGCAAAAGTGATGTCTGTGGTCATCGGAGCACTCGGAGCCATAAGCCTCACGCTGGATAAGTGGCTTCAACAGATCTCCTGGAAAAACATCAGCCATATCTCAATCCTAGATACAGCCATACTGAGCCGGACCCTCAAGTTCCCAGGTTTTGGATGGAGGGCCTGAGCTGATAAACAGGATAAACAGCCACCAACCCTACCCTGGTCAGGCTTTGTCCTGTCAGATATAGACACAGTTTGGATGAATTAAAGACTAATCCAGAAACTAGAATCGGAAACGGAAAATTAAAAGACAGATCGACTGAAACACAATTTTTTGGAGCAAGTAATTGAAAGAGTTGTTAAAAAATATATTTATATCAGAAGTGAATATTTGCAAACTAAATGTAAAAAAAAAGGTGCTTTTCTTGTTTCAGTAGCAGCTAAATAACCTTTGTTGTATGTTTTTCTATGTTTTTTTCATGTTAATCCTTGTATCCTTTTCTTTGGGTTATTTTCTTTAATCAATGTTCTTCAGATCTCCAGAGGGATTTAAATAGTCTATGTATCTGTTTTTTTCTCTCAAAGTACTACGCTCGATATATTGAATATCAACTTAACAAAATAATTGAAATTAAAAAAAATCATTAAATTTCAATGCCTTAAGAGGATGTATCTTAAGAATCAAATAAAAATGCCAGTAATAGAACCAGACTCGATTGATCGTCTCCGATGAAGCTGTAACGTGATGTAAAGCTCATATTGTCCGCTGACATCTGTGCAAATGTTGAGATTCAAGATTTTAATTGAAAAGTCACAAGCTGTTAAGACAGCTCAGAAAAATCTTGACAATTTCGTCAGCGAAAAACGCTCGTGCTGAAGGGAGACATTTGTCAGGTGACCAACAGAGTGTGACTACAAGAGCTGGATGTTGGGTACAGTTCATAGAGAATCGATTGCTTTCGTCTGCTGGAACCCATTTTAGCTGAGGATTTTCTTTCTTCTTTTTATACTATCAATGTATTTAAATGTATTTAAACAACCAGAAAACCTTAACCTTTGAATCTTTAATCTTATTTCTGTAAATTCCTTATAAAAGTCAACAATTTTCTACCGTCTATCATTTATTGTAGTTGTAGTTCTAAGTATACTCACTAAGTTTAAGGCAGTAACTCAATTCAGTAGTAGTGCACTTCAGTGGAATATCTGCCGGAGCCTCATGTCGCTCCAGCTCCGTGATAAAGGGGGACATGTTGAGGGTCATGCCTTATCCAATTGACTCAAAATCGGTTTGGTCCTTTCCTGCACACATTTTAAGTATTAGTGGTTGTAAGTGATTCATTCTGAGCACATCTGTCAGCCAACAGGCCTGTAGCCAGTCCACTTATCAAGGAGTCAAGCTGTTTGTGCAGCTCGCCCTCTCTGCTCGTGTCAGCCGCACTCTGCGTTTTCACGTTGCTTTGTGAAATATGGCGTGACAGGAGCTGCAAAGGTTTTTACGTCCGAGTTTGTGACCCTGCTTACACCAGGGAGAAATATGGATTTTGACTTGGGGTTTTAAGGCGAGACCCCGTTGAAAATAACTTGAAAACCTCAACGACTGTCGCTGCTCGTTCCATTTTCCAGCCGGAGACGGCGTTGTCTTAACCGCTAAAGTGTGTTTAAACTGTTGATATGAAGATCCGGCTCTGGAGTGCATCTAAGTACACTTGGAGGATCTTCAAATATTATAAGACGATCAAAGAACCTCCAAAGTGCACAGTAATCAAAGTTAGGGAAGAAAAGGCCGGAGCGGCGCCGCGGTCTCTCTCCTCCTCCACGCATCAGTGGCTCCTGACAGCTCGGGATCACTTTCAAGCAGCATTTTTGATGCATTCTCAGACCTTTTGCTCCATTTCTGTCAGAGGAGTCCCATCACCTAAATAAACACATGCATCTATTTCAAAATCTCTGTAGCACATTAGGCGACTGGCGACATGCCACATACACATAAACAATCTGAAATGTATAAACTTGATAAATGTAATTGAAAAAGACATGTAAAAAATCATCATTATCACTCTAATGTATGGTTTCAAACTCAATCAGCAAATAGGAGAATATATTTCAGCATTCTAAGCCTAACAAAATTAATATTTAACAATCTCAGTCTATGTTCATTGACTCTGTGTTTGTTCTACACCAAACACTTTCCACAAAATCCTTTAACATCAGCTTTAATCTCATTAAAGAGATTGAGATTATTTATTGTCATTACACAGCATTTAAAACGCACAGTAAATAAATGTCCTTAAGACTTTCAGCATTTACAAAGACAACAAGTAAAGAGCCAGAAAATAAATGGACAATTATAAGAAGACTTAATCTTTGTTTCTAAACCCCACTGGCATATTAATGGGTCTCAATACTGCCAACAACTTTACTATAAAACATCTAAATATCAGTTAAACTTGCAAAGGTAGGTTCCCCTGCTGCCTGAAAAAAATAGACTCAGGCAGAGATTTTTCTTTGCTTCACCTCAGAAATAAAAAACATGTAAATGTGGATTGTACTACATTGTTGTTGCCTTAACTTTATAGTTGGAGTTACCAAGTTGAGTTTATTTTTTATAACTCTCAATCATTATGACAAGCAGATGGAAGTTTCCCTGCCTTCTATCGAATCATTTACTTGCATTTAAGTTTCCATCCCTCTCAACAACACTCTCAGTAACAGTGACCCCAAAATAAACCTTGTTTATAAACACAACTCTGTTCTCCAAGAGGCCTGATTCAGTATTGTCTTTTTTTTAATTCAGAATATACATCATCAACTAAAGAAGTGAGTTCAAGTCAGAGGTGCAGGAATTCTCAAAGAGTCAAGATTATTAATAGATTTACAAAATTCACAAAACTTGTCAAAGCAAGTGGAGCTGAAGAGAAAATGTGGATTGACATAACTAGATGTGATGTTTTACAGTGTTGGGGAAACTTGCTCCCCTTTCAAATGGTTTCAGTTGGTTAGAAAATATAGATGATAGAAGAAAGTTAATGTCACTCTCCCTTGTTATGTCAGATGCCGCTGCATTAATGCCCTCTACTGCCACAGACAACATACTGGACTCGCCCTCTCCCTCCTCTATATGTATAGTTTGTATGTATAGTATCAACAAAGAGAACTTTTGAACTGTGTGATCACAACTAAGTTCCACAAGAGAATTATTTAGACATTGTCAACTAAAAAAGTTTCTACCAACAATTAACAAATGCAGCCTTTGTATTGCTTGCACTTGAATCAGAACCTGAACTGTAAAAGAGGAGCTGAATCAAATCCCAGAATAATTTTCTAAAACTTGAATTAATATAAAATAAATTCTTATTATGTGTAATTGGAATCTTGAGATAAATCCGGACCTTGACAGCACTTGATACCTGCAATTTAAAATAAATTGTGTATCATTTGAATTGAAAAGATTTCACATTGATGTGTTGGATCCTCTAAACACCTCCGGATGATTCATTCACGACTAACCAAGTCAAGGTGAGATAGATGAGACTCTTGCAAAGATATATATTCCAGCCTGACAACAAGATGAATCCCTGCTTCTTCACGCTGACGTCCTTAAGTAAACAAAGTCGACGTTAATTTCAATATACACGGCTGACTTATAAACACCCTGCCAGCGCATGTATATGCATCAGGCGCCGGACGCGTGTGTGTATTTGCATGGGAAAGCTCTTTGGGGAACATATTGGTTCTTTGGATTTAAGAAACATCAATGGTAGCAGTGATGGTGAGAGCTCATTAGCAACAATAGCTCTACAATATAGAGAGGCATGCTGCTGAATTATTTATAAAAGCGTATGGACTGACCCAGGACCAGTGAATGGTGGATAGGTTTGAGAAAACCTGTCTCATTAAAAGACAAGGAGTCGTGCGTCGTATCGCCGTGGAACTCAATTAACGCACACAGAGCGGAAAGATTTGACTGTTTCATTGACTATCTTGTTCACTGACCGCTGTGTTGATGCCTCACTCGAATCGTTACCGGATTGTGCGTTAATTTTTTCAAATATTTGGACTTTCCCTTGAGGATTAAACCACACATCCGTGTCGTAAATATGCAAAAATATAACAAGATAAACAAAAATACTTGAATGCATGGATTTAATGTGTGAATAAATAATAAATAATAATAGGGTGAAACAAATTGTTGTGTTGCTACCAAATATTACTTTACGTGAAACTGCATTGCATTGATAAAGTTTCATGAAGCAGTGTCATGACTTTTTTAGAGCACAGTAGGTGGCGCTCTCGGTATAAACCGAGGACCTCTATTGTACTCATCAGTTTTAATTAGAATATGTGCTTAAGCCCCGCCCACTGAAACCAGTTCGTTTTTTCTAGAGATTAACTTTTGATTAGCATAACCACGTCCACTCTTCTGTGATTGGTCAAAGATTGTGGTTTGTCACCGCACATCATCAACCCCGGAAGTCTCCGTCTCCAAGGGACTCGTTGTATAAACAAAGCCGGAATGAACAGCTGGCTGGAGGAGGACTGAAGCTATTATTACCTCATAATGCTCTCATAGCCTCTTGTTCGCCAAGATTTTAGACGTTTGAGAACTTTATGAAGTAATAAGTTCAAAACGTGGTCATGATGAGAGACATACTTTATCTTGGAGAGGAAGACTTTAACATTTGAAACATGTGAGTGAGTCAGAAAGCTGGGTTTTCACATTAGTTGACCTTTAAAGACTTATGATAGGTATCATGAGAATACAGTAGTAGTTTAAATTAATAGATAATAGAACACCAAGAGCCATCTAGAGGACACAGCTTCACGACTACAAAATTGCAGTAATATGGCTGAAGATACGACGCTTTGAGCTTTTCATCCGTAATTGAAGATAAAAGGAATAGAATGAATCCAATCTAAAACACTGCGGATTCCATGAAAAGAAAATAAATCCTTGAAGAACAAATTCATTATTACAGGTTCCATGAAATATTGAAATGGTTGAAAATGTTTCAAGTGATTCAGTCGCGTCAGTAATAAAGGCGGCGACGGCTCATATGACGCGTCAGAGCCGATGCTGCTTCAGAGGCTGTGAGTGACGCCGCCGTCTCTGGGCCAGTGCCACCATCCCGTCCCGAGCGAGAGTTCGATAAAAGTCTTTCATCGCGATCAATGTCGTATGTGTCTGTGAAAGTTGCAAGTTAATTCCAAAATTAGCAACATAAGGAAAAGGTCATGCACGTCTAATGAGCGGTGAGGGGGTTGAAGTGACTAAGACCTGGCGACATGAATGACTTCACGGTGCTAATTGCTGACAGCGTATGGAGAAGCCATATTGACAGAGGAGCAGAAAGGAGAGCCACCCGTCCTCCCGCAGAGCTCACTACCTTCCCGGATTATTGAACCAGGATACTGAAAATCCTGGTGATTATTCATCATTACCTGTAACGATCAATCACTGATTATTAAATGAAATGTCCATTAAGTCTAAGGGGTATTTCCATACCGGGCACGAGGCCAGAGGAGCAAAGCCCGAGGCAGGAGCTGCAGAAACAGAACTGGGAATAAGTCGGGATACTCCAACTGTGGAGAAACAGCTCAAAAAAACTTCCCACATAAGTACAAACTTCTGGTGATTACATACAAATCTCAAAACCTTATCCTTTAATAGCATCACCATCAATCAAAACCACTCCTATTACCTTTAAATCAAAATAATTATTATAAATAAGAAGACTCGTAATCTCCGTGGAATAAAAATAAAAGTCTTTAGCTTCAGGAGGCTTTAATCCTTTCTTATCTTCTGTCCATCGGGGCGTGATCTTCAATGAGTCTTGAGTTATTAAACCAGCTACTGCCAAACACTGGCCTTTAAAAATGTCAAAATATGCACAAAGCCTGCTCTGCGTTTTTTAGAACTAGGGATGGAAGACGTCACCTTTAACTTTTCTGCAGTCAGAGCTGAACCAAAACAAGTCACCAGCAAAATCTGGCTTCAATCGATGGTCAATTACCTCCACCAAGGAGGTTACACTTTTCCATTTATGGCACAGTTGAAAAGATGGAAATAGGTTTTAGCAACACTTCAATGGTTACCAGAGAAAATAAGTTTTCATTTCATTTGGATTCCATTTGATTTGATTCCTTGTGTTGAGTTTTGATTGGATTTTATTCAGAATGCTGGTCAAGTAAATTGAGTGAATGATTCAGCGATTCAAAAGCAATGTAACTGCGTTGAACAAAAGCACATACGTAAGTAACTTCCATTAATATGGATATTTCTGTGTAATACAGATAATTACTTGAGTGTAGTATAAAACTATGTATATATCACTTGTGACGTTAAAAAAATTCACATTTAGAACTTCATTTTAAGGCATTATCATTTACCCTTTTTGTCATGATGATGATGATGAGGATGAGGATGAGGATGAGGATGAGGATGAGGATGAGGATGAGGATGATGATGATGATGAGGATGAGGATGATGAGGATGATGTTGAGGATGAGGATGATGAGGATGATGAGGATGATGAGGATGAGGATGATGAGGATGAGGATGAGGATGAGGATGAGGATGAGGATGAGGATGAGGATGAGGATGAGGATGAGGATGAGGATGAGGATGAGGATGAGGATGAGGTTGAGGATGAGGATGAGGTTGAGGATGAGGATGAGGATGAGGTTGAGGATGAGGATGAGGATGAGGTTGAGGATGAGGATGAGGATGAGGATGATGAGGATGATGTTGAGGATGAGGATGATGAGGATGATGAGGATGATGAGGATGAGGATGAGGATGAGGATGAGGATGAGGATGAGGATGAGGATGAGGATGAGGATGAGGATGAGGTTGAGGAAGAGGATGAGGATGAGGATGAGGATGAGGATGAGGATGATGAGGATGATGTTGAGGATGAGGATGAGGATGATGAGGATGATGAGGATGATGAGGATGAGGATGAGGATGAGGATGAGGATGAGGATGAGGATGAGGTTGAGGATGAGGATGAGGATGAGGATGAGGATGAGGATGAGGATGAGGATGATGATGATGATGATGATGATGATGAGGATGAGGATAAGAATGATGAGGATGAGGATGAGGATGAGGATGAGGATGAGGATGAGGATGAGGATGAGGATGAGGATGAGGATGAGGATGAGGATGAGGATGAGGATGATGAGGAAGATGAGGAAGATGAGGATGATGAATGAGGATGATGAGGATAAGAATGATAAGGATGATGAGCAAGTAGCTAACTTAAGTAGCGTAACATTAAAAAAAAAAAAAAGACACAAACAGGCAGAAATATTCCAATTGTTTCTGGCTCAGATTCTTTCTTCTTGGATGGAGCCAATAATGGGTATGTAGAAGATCTAAAGAAGCCATGGTTTTGTAAATCCTCCTTCTTTCTCAGCCATTAACAAGAAGTAGATGTGTTTAAGTGAGTGAGGAGGTGATAAAATGAGATCATTCTTTGTCTCTGCCACCGGGGAAGTCAGCTGAAGTTTATGTGTTCCCACTGAGCAGAGAGCAAATTGGAAAGTCAGATATATGGGGAGGATTTAGGGTCATAGTTTACACGGATAACTGGTTGAATTCATAATTCAAGCACATAAATATTGAGCTGGCAAAAAATGTGTTATTCTGATTCCCCTTTCCTAATTTGGCTTGCTCCCCAGGGTCAGCACTCTCTCCGGAGCATGAGATAGTCGTGCACTGAAAACTTGATCGGATGACAAGGCGAGCGCGGTTTACATAAACACGGCTCCGCTGCATGTGGCTGTGCACACGTGTGACATAAACACTTTCCAATCAGCCTCATCTTGATCCGTGCTCCGGTGGGACAGCTGCCGAGCTTGTCAGGGGAGGAGAGCGGCGGAGACGTGGAGGCCCCGCAACAGCGCGTCCTCGCTGGGGGAGAGGCGCGTTCAAAGAGCTCATTTGGCTCCGATGGGATCACGGAAAAACAGCTCATTTGCCACCGCAATTCTATTTTCACATCATTTCAATTTCAAAGCGCTTTCTGGCTGCATTAGCATTTAGCTCAGATAAAAGAAAGTTGTGAAGGAGATGGAGAAGAAGGGTGAGGGAGCAGCGAGCGGGTACTTTATATGCCTCACATACTGGACTTGTAATAATTTATTCATTTAAAGGATGCCTTCAATTAGTAAGCATGTGTGTTGCATCTTGCAGAGGCTTCACTGGAACTGCCAACTTTAACATGAGTTCAAGTATGATCTGCTCTTTGTGTATGGCTGCGGATTTTTTCATAAACAGCAAATTTCACCCATTTTCTTCTCACCAATATTCAGAGTAATCCAAAGTATTTATTTTAGTAACAGGCGGAAGTCTTGCACTTATTTAATTGATTTCTGAACATGTTGTCAAGTCGGTGCTTCAACACAAGATGGCTGTTACAGACAAGCTCTATGGGCGTATAGGGATGTTTTAAAGATTGTCTTTTTGGATGAAGAAAAGTGAGCCTCATATGAACATACATTTCTGCGTGTAACTCCAAGGATACATGGATTTATCTTTAAATTGGCGACATGAGGGTGAGTAGAAAATGAGAGGAATCTACACTTTAAATGTAGAGCAATTATTTGACCAATAACAGGGACCGGTACGGGTTCGTGAGGCATTTGTTACTGTATATAATTTATGTTTTATTGATTATGACTGCCTAAAAGGTGTTTTATTTAGGAAATAATATGGTATCGTCAAAGGAGTTTTATTCGGCTCTGTCTCATTTCACATCAAGACCTTTGTTTCAGTCAGGTATACTCAAGAAATAAACCCGTAAATGAGTGAAACACAAACTCTATCCGATTCTTTTTTACTGTTTTTTATCTGAATGTAAAACTGTCGACCTGTCAAGAAAGGTTAAGAACCCCTTGTGTACTGCAGTCTTCTTTCGTAAATGTGGGTATTTTTCTCATCTTGACATCAGAACATGTGACATTTAAACAGCTGGCTGGAATCCTGCAGCAGAAAAGGCTGTCAATCTTAATGTTGGAACTCTCACAGCAACGATGACTCAGTGGACTGCGGCTCACGGGGCTCTCGGGGCTGTGATTGGTGGTCGCTGCGATCCATGCTCCGGGGCTGGAGTAGTAAACACTGCAGAGAAACCTAATGCCCGATCAATGCCCTGTGTTTGCATACCAGTCAATAGCATCAGCAGTGAGGCCCCGGTTAATTGATCTCCTCCCACTTTTAAAGCAATCCACGGCTCAGTGGGCAGAGGCGCAGAGCTACAATCCCCAATCAATCAGATAACACTTCAACATAACAGTGGGTTTCAAGGAAGCGGAATGATATTACCAACTTAATGAGAGGCTTCGCATGAAGTGGATAATTCAGTTCTGGAGTCTCGGTGGGAAACGTAAAGTAATAATAACTGTTGAAATGAAGACTCTCCTAGCATATCATCATCGTCTAACGTGTCAATGTTTCTACCTCGAAACGATTGGCTGACACATGATCAGTGCTGGAGAGCAAAAAAAACCTGTCAATAAAGATATTTTCTGAATACGCGGCTACCTCATTGCAGGTGTTTAGAAATATATTTTAGCTAACTATTAAAATGTACAAAATGATTGATGCACAATTCTAAAAAGGCAGCGTGATGCAGCAAAATCATGACAAACATTTCCACAGTAAAACAATAAACGCTGTTTATTCAACAGTATTTTTTTAATACAGAACAAAATAACCGTTATTGTTCAAACAAAATGACGTGACAACTTAATTGCTTGCCATCAACAACACTGTGGCAGTAAAATTCAAAATGTACTTTCAGTAAGATGTTTTTTGTTCATATATTTCAAACTGAGAGGTTTGAAACCATCACCATCAAGTATTTGAATTCCTCCTGCTTTGCCTTTAATTCATAAAATAATAAATATAATTTATATATTCATTTTATTTTATGTAATGCACTTTTGTGTCGATTCTGTTTAAATAAATAAGCTGTAAAGTGCATTTTGAATCTACAGTTTGGCCTAGAAAACCTATTAAATGTCAACTGTGATTTAAAATAAATATTCTTAAAACCACAGCAGCCAGATTTCTTTCATAAAAAAGTTTTACTTTTTTTAATGGTGTAGCTCCATTTCACTTTTACTGACTTAGAAAAGCTTTACTTAAAATGATGTTAAATTGAAATTAAAACAACTATCAATAACAGTCAGGACAAGTACGCCAACCAAGAGTGTTTTCTTAGTATTTCAAGTCAAGTTATTTTTATATTTTCTATATTTTTATACACTTTATTTCACTATAATAAAATAATCTTCGACCACCGAGAGCCTTACGTGGCACAAGGAGACCCCAACACTTTTAAATATAGCCAAAATATTATTGATTGAATTGAAAAAAACTAATCTCTGTCTTCATTCATGATGTCAAGGTCACCCTATTGTTGTGTCCTTCAGACTTTCCCTCAATGCAGCCAACACCTCCAAAACCTCCCTCTCCATGCCTGTAAAGCCTCTCGGTCCTTATCTCACCCGGGTCTGAACGTCCTCAGCAGTTTTCCCCCGCTCTCATAAGTACTATTTTTCCTTCTGAACCCTCTTCCTGTCCTTCTCCTATAATCTTACAACTCCACATTCTGCTCTTTTTACCTCTCAACAACAAACGGCAACACAGCATCTTTAACTGCCACACGTCCTCATATAACAGCTGGCGTTTAGTTTGCTTTGAAGAGGTTGTACAGACAAGTGTGATATCGTTCATTTTCACTCAGCATGTACCTGTTTCTCCTGAGATCGCTATGTAAAGCTGTCACATCCACACAAAGAAGTGACATACCTTACATTTACATAAGCTTATCAAGCTGCTCTGTTCATCTTTTAACTTTTAACATTGGTGAACCTTCGTAACCCCGTTGTTATTCTTGGGATTTTTGGTTAAGTATGACCTTAACAGACAACACACACATCAACAGACAACACATAGTTCACAATCTACCTCTGTATGTAGCTGGAGTACATGAAGGAAACCCAGGCAAACATAGGTAACAAGCCAGCAAACTGGAAGCGAACCAGCAACTTTCCTCGCTGTGAGGCGGTCGCAGGACTATGGCAAACTCTCTTTGTCATACTTAAGTCCATGTATGAACAATCCTGAACATCTTGTGACAATGCTTCTTCAGCAGAGGTTTGTTCCTGACATTCCTTTGTTTTTTCCATGAACTGTTTGAATTTTTATCACTAAATTCTCCTTCCACATGTCCAGGACTTCAAACTAGTGATGGACTGATGAAGCTTCATGAAGCAGTGTCAGTGTTTTAACAGCCCACTAGATGGCGGTTTCTCTACTAATTTTTAGTTTTCAACAACTCTTCTAATGAAACATCACATCATTTTTCAACTGATGGCGCCACCTACTGCGATCTAAACAACATGACACTGTTTCATGAAGCTTCATCAGACCATCACTACCCGTTTATGAGGGTACAGACCGCTACATTTGGATTCTAATTTGCCCGATTAAAGCCTTATAAGTTAAACAAAATAATAATCTACAAGTTTGGTAAAATAGTATTAATCTAATGTCTCGGAAAATATGTTTTGAAAGTCAAGGTATGACCACGTTGACGTCCATTTTTGCTATCAAAAATAAAGAATGGCTTTAGCAGAGAATGAACTGAGGATGTACAACCTGTCCCAGGAGCTGCTGGTTTCATTCTACACTTCCATCAGCCTGTCTGTTCTTTTCCATCACCATCTGGTTCGGCTGGGCCAAATAAACAGGACTAGAAGGACCTGTATTGGACTATCATGAGCGCAGAGAGGATTATCTTCACCAATCTGCCCTCCGTTCAGGAGTTAGAAAAAGGGCAGACAGCATCAGCACCGACACTTTTTTCCTCTTGCCTCTACTTTCCCTTTCCCCTCTGGTGGGATCCACAGAGCACTGGACACCAAAAGCAATATAATGCCATGTCTTTCGTCCTCCAGGTGACATAGAACAGTTGATAAACACTAGTCTGTTCGAATCAGTGGACTGTCCTCTGTTATTCTATATTTCTCTTGTCACAGTTTGCTCATCATTTTTGGCTGAGAAAAGGTGAGTGAAATACCGCCGTGACCAAATTAGCCTGAACAAAAAAAGTCCCTTCATGTCCCTTAATAAAATAAAGTGATCGCTTAAAATAAGATTTTATTTCAACATTTTCAATACATTTCAATGAATGTTCTCTCAAGGGCGAAGGTTTGAAAATACTTTACCGCATTAAAGCAAGCGACAGTCTCAAAGAGAGTACCTATGTGTACTCTGAACGCTCCCCGAATACACAAACTCCGCTGCTGAGACGGATAAAAAGACATTTGGTGGAGAAATGCGAGAATAAGAGGTGTGTGAGGAAGTGACAGTGCAGGAGCGAGACAGAATGAAGACGAAAGAAATAGGCTAATAAAAAATGGGAAAAAAGGCAAAGAAGAAGAAAAAAAAAAGGAAGCAGGGGAGCAGGAAACAACAGGCGGGATGTTTTTGACAACAACCTGATCACGCAGAGAGAACAAGACCAGAGTTTCATCTGAATACCTCGCTGGATATCCTTTTTTCAGTGTGACACTAAAATGACATTAAAGAGTGTTTGAGCTTGATGCTGGCGCCCGGGTCATGAAATACCACGATTATCTTCAAGAGCCTTAATTACTGACAAAAGGTAAAGTACAAACAAACATTAATAGGAGACCGTCCGTTCACTGAAACCCATTTCCTCCTTCCGTCATCTTTCATTAAAGCTGTCAGTGAAACCTAAGGGTTTCATAGCAGAGCCATCTGAGCTACTTTATGTCATGCGGTGACTGATTTACTCACCACTTTACTTCTGAGGACGACTACTGGAGAGAAATCCAACTCATCCCCGAGAGATTAGAAAAATCTATCAATCTATCTGAGGAGAACGGAATAAAAGAAGCAAATGTTGAAACGAAAGCGACACTTTCACTGTCATTTATGGCCGCGATAAATATTACATCCACTAACAAAGATCATCATTTGAATAAAACTTGTTTTATTTCAGTGAGAAATTTTTTTTTTTAAGAAAAAAATTCAAAGAAAGCTCTTACAATTTTTTGGATATTGATATTATCCATTTAATATGATATTGTTTCAAATGTCATTTATATTGATAATCTTTGGGTAACTAACCCAGAGGTAACAATGTAAGATCACATCTAAACTGAATCATCTTTCACATTGTCATCATTTCCTGGAAAGTATGTTCATAACTTGAAGTTCATTTTCAAATAGACGGTCGGATGAAGGTCAAAGCAATACTCGTGGTAGATGATTAAAATTAAACTTTAAAATATAAAATATTAATAACAATAAACTTTAGTAACATAAAATAATAGTCTACATCCCACGGACCTTGTGAGGAAAACCTGACTTCGCTAAGACTGACAACAAGAACAGTTATTTTATTTTCATTACAAACAAGCTAAAATCAACTTGCAAAATCGGTAACTTTTCTTGTTTACGAATGTATTGATCTTTGGCTCGTAAAGCAAGTGCATCTTGTACGACATGCTGTAAAAGGAGCATAACAGTTTGAACCCTATTACATCTCATGATAACTTATGCATCTATTTGACCCCAAACCTTTGACCTAAATATATTTCTAATGGACACATCTGTTCTCCAACTGCTTATATCATGCTTTTGCTAAATATATATAATTAAAAGGTCTTAACTGCCAAATCAATTGAAGTACGATTCATGGATTTTTCTTTTCTCCCAAGATGTTGTTTTATTAATGTTTCATCATTGATCAGTTAAAGATGAATATGTTTACTTTGCTGAATCACTGAAATCACTTCCTCATGTGTATAATTTTTATATTGATATACTGTTTAGGGGCATGTGTTAAAAAACCTGATTAGGCAGAAAAAGAATACCATCGCATTTTTATTACTATGAGTTTTAGAGCGTTTAAGAGATGAAGCTTCATGAATCATTGTTCTTATTTCCCCCTAGATTACCCTCTTTATAGTCTATTGGTTTGAACAGCTATTCTAATGAAATCTCACATTATTTTAAAACAGATCGCACCATCTTCTGAGCTCTTAAAATAAGTGTTTCATGAAGCTTTGTCGGCTCATCGCTACCCAAAGGTCTTTGACGGTAACAAAGAATGAACTGGTGCAAACACTGGTACATGTTTAGTTTCAGCCGAACAGAGGACAGAATTCATTAAAACTGTTGGTTGTGTTATTCTACTGAGCAGCACATCGCTCTCTCAATTTCACTATCGTCCTCCACATCGTTCATAACTCTTGCACTACGCTCTGCCAGTTTTTGATGGCTCGAGAGGCAGCAGAAAGACAAAAGATAAAATGGATATAGATTTTTCCCACTCGCCCAACCATCCCCGAGATGAATAAGTAGTTCATCAGGTAGAAATATAGAATTCTTCCCAGCTTGCTCATCGACCCCTGCCATAGATACATTAAAATGCCAGCAGGAAATCGGTGCAGAACGCATCACAGGATATCGGAGGAGAATGCTACACATCGACTACAGGCCCCTCCGGTCCAATTGATGTCCGAGGCGTCTTTTTGTGAAGCACGACTGCAGTGTCTCCAGGAAGTTACTGATATCTGTGGTCACGCTCGACCCATGTCCTGCGTCGTTCAGCCCAGGTGAGTCTGTTTTAACATGCGTCAGTCGAGTGTGTCATGGAAACATTTACACCTCCTGCTCGGGGCCCTTCAGGATAATGTGACTGTTGTTAACACAAACACGAAGATCAGAAGCAAAACAAAAACAATGACCTTGAGAGTACATAAGATAATCTTCTCACATAGGAACAAAGCACGTAAAGAATATGTCTTGCGTAGACTGAGTAAGAAAATAAGACAGCCTTTTGCACGGCTGGTCTAAAATAAGCAATAGGTGACTCAAATGACTTCCTTCAGTCACGCGACTAAACATGAAAATGTTCTGTTGACCTTTCATTTCCTGGTTGCCGGTTTCAGAATGAGGCGACTGTACTTACGATTCCAGGCATGTTTTGTGATTCTAGTTCTTTTCACGACTACAACAAACACACACCTGAATGTTTCCAACAGAAATGACTTGATTTAGACTTTCTGCAAATCAAATGTATTCATTTTATCACCTAACACAAGACACTGACAAACCTTGATCAATAATATGGACTCTCTCCCCTGGATATTGAACTTTGATTATCGAAAAACACGCTTTGTCTTTTGGTAAGTTTGGATACCCACGTGTGATCTAAACTTAACAATGTGTCTCTGTTTTTTTAATTATCAACGGATTCATTTGTTACTTGTTAGCGCATGTGTTTTACACTGGAAATTATTTTAAATATATATTATCTGGAAGACAACAGCTTGGACTGGAAATTTATCGGAGCAAAACTTTTGTTTCTGTTGGAATTCATCTTAAAAATGTTTTTTCTGGAAATCAATGTTTCGGCTTCAGTACCTGTATTAAACATTTTCGTCTTTATGTTCCAACATTTAGTTATTTATGCACCCAAACCCATGCAAAGATATTGTATGACTGCCATCTACACAAAAAAAAAGTTTTTCTTTCCAGTCACTTGTGTCCAACGATAAAATGTCTGCCACATAAAAGTGTTTTACACGTATAAAGGGCCACAAGCTTAAATTAGCTCATTGGTGAATAATTATTAATTCATCTTTCCAAGCTCGGAGACCCCTTAATGATTCAGGAGCTCCGCAGCCACATCCAATCGACCCATTGGTGCCTCCTGAATATTGTATCCAGCAGATGCTCTTTAGAAGAGCAAAGGAACGTCCAGATCCATGGTCAACCAGATGAGACCCGGCTCTTGTTTTCTTTATTTGTTAGTTCGTTGAGCTGGATTTTAACTTCATTCCAGTTCAAATATAATGGAGGAAATGGTGCTACAGATAATTTGTCTACAAGCTTTGTCATCATTCTAGGAAATATCCTTGTACCTTCATTCCATCATACCTTGACTTGACTCACAGGCCTCGAAATTTTAGATCAGATCATTCCTTTAAGGGCTTCAATGGTAAACCACACCTGAGAGCCGCATCTAGATTTTATACTTTAGGTACATGAAGGACAACATAGAAGAGTAAGATAGTTGTTTTTGAAGCCATTCAACACCTCTCTTTTGACATAAATGTCTCCAGCATGTCCTGGGTTTGCACAAGGGCCCCTTTCCAGTTAAAAGTGAGAGAAATATTTCATCAATATTATATGCCTAGACCACTCAGACTAATCTGAATATAGAAGCCCATTAGTTCTTCTCCAAACCCGCCAAGAGATGACCAAACCTTTCATAAAACTATCACTCTTAAGAAGGTCCTAGACTTCTTTTTGAAGGAACTCTCAGATTCCAGGTGGATGTATTAGTGAGTGCTTCGCCCTTTGTCTGAGCCTTTACCCTAACAGAGCAGATTCACTCTTTCTAGTCATTGAATCTATCTCTATCTTACCTTCTATCATTCATGGAAAGGGTCCCAAGATATAATGGATCCTTCTCTCACCATCATTTCCACCTGAGAAAGGAGATGATCCTCATTTCTATTGCTGCTCCCCCTCGCTGCTAGTGAGCCAATTCACCAATTTGTTTAAGATAGAAATTTGATGCGCTTTTTTTTTTTACATTACCTGTTTTTTTCCCTTCATGAATGTAGCATCTGCAAACACTTGAGAAGGATCTTCGCTCTCTTCTCCCCGCTGATAATGTCAATAGAGCAAAGACCACTTGTTTAAGATGAAGAGCTCAGCAACAACTTCTCTTCCTAAATACATGTTTACAACCTAGTTTTTCCTTGATATCTGCCAGCTTGTTAACCTCCATACATGATCGTGCAAATAAGATCATAAAAAGAGAGGTGTTTATATGGTATAGCTGTTAAGTGTGAGAGCTCTCAGACACGGAATAAAAATACTATGATTACCAGGGAGAGTCAAGTTTGTATCTTGCCGAGAAGGATCAATATAAGTGGTATAATATATAATGTATAATCTAAGGTTTTCTTCTCATATTTATTTCTGAAAATAATGTTTAGCTGTTCACTTGAATTGATGAGTTGCAGTTAAGTATCACGAGGGAAAAGGAAAAAGAAATATTATGTAAGCAGAGGGAAGTACTCGAGGTGAAGACATACTGCGAAAAGAGAGAGCGCTTCTAGATAAGAGGCTTGTAGGAGGGTTATGAGAAACTGGATGCAAGGCAAGAAGATAAAGCATTTGTATGATTAAGAGAATTAAGAAACATAATAGAAGTTAAGGTTGACAAGGGTTCCTAGCCCTTGTTTCCCATGAAAGCGTATATGCTGCGCTCTCATCATTACAACCTTCAACGTACCCACCAGATGCAACTGTTTTTCATGTACTCACTTCATCACGCAATGAATCAAAGAACAACTAATGTAAAAAAAAAACAGCTCTCCTGAATGAATCACCTGTTTCAAAGTCTTTCAAGTCTCTTATCATGTTGAAGTTATTACTTTATAAAGTTCTCCCCCGTCTGAAATCTCTGCGAATGAGAGGTTACAAGAGAGGGGTCCATTATGACATTATAATGGGCTTCACTCCCCTTAAAGCCCTAATCACGTCCCGCCTTGTTTATACAACGAGTCCCTTGGAGGTGGAGACTTCCAGGATTGGTGATGCATGGTGACAAACCTTTATCATTGAAAAATCACATCGTATTTAGAAAAACTAGTCGTTTGAGACACACTTAAATCAACACATTAGTTGTCCTTTAAATAATTAAATTTGTAATGTCAATAGAGCAACATCACTTGATAAGGATGTTGAAACGTTTTAAAAAAAATCTCAGTTGAAACTTTTCAAATCATTGAATTTCATGATACTAGTTTCAATATAGCTCCTTCATTTTACTTTTTCATTTGTACAAAGGACTTGATAGGATTTCCCCAAATCCTCGAAGCAATTATAAAAAGGGTATTGATCAATTGAAATACACAAACAATCTGTCAAGGCGAGCTTTGATTAATGAAAACACAGAATGCATTATTTTAATTGAGTATTAATTAACAATCTTGTTGAAAGTACATTCTTTTTTAGTGACTGGATTCTTTTGTGCTTGGACCCGAATCTTAAAATACAAGAAATGTAGATTTATTTTATGCCTCTAAATAAACTTGTTTACTGTTTTGTAATGTCCTCAATCAATTTCCACATCAACAAAATATAGCAACAAAACAGAAATGATTCAGTGTATCATCTTCTTCGTGGTTTCAGTCATGACAGGCATTTTCATTCTAATCGCCGATGACTTTCTTCAGGATAAACAAGGCTCGGAGAGTTCTAACTCTTTAGAGAGGTGAGAGAAGAGCTCTTCATATTGATGTCTTGACTGGAAGATATCATGATGATGGGCGACGGATATGACACTTTGACAGAGGGGGACATAAAAACAAGCAGCAGGAGAAACACACAGACACCCTTCGTCGCCGTGGCTCGGTCACTACAGCAACAGAGCAGAGGGTAAATTGCTGTGGCGATTGCCCTCGGACGTGATATGCATGGCAATGCCGCGTCTCTGTTACCATCTTGATGTAGCAAACATAGGAATAAACACTTATTATTAAATGATGTCTATCACCTCGAGGTTAGTACCCATTTGGCAACAAACGCATAGGTGAAAACTCTTCTGATTTATATACAAATGGTTGTATAAAATAATTTTTTTTAATCTATTTTCTTTTGTCGTGGATGCTAAGGAGATGGAAAAGCAACACAATATTACGCTGGAGGAAGATTAGACAACAGAACTGCTGACATTATTGTCAGGCCGTGACTCCACGGAAAAACCTCTACATAATAGTGCACTCACGCTCCAAATAGATTCATACCGGCCTCAACAATATATATGGAGTGAATTTCAATGAGTGACACATACTGGGTTAATGTTTGTGTTGCACGTAGTTATTTCAAATGTCAGGAATAAATCTAAACAGGCGAGGCAGTGGGCAGGGGAAACGATCGATGGTACCCCGAGCATCTGAAAAATAAGTATGTGAATGAAAAATATTACTCCATTACTCCGGGGAACCAGGAGGAGAAAACACTCATCACCACTTCACAGTTCTTACCCGCTGTGCATACAACAATTGCTAGTTCACTCCAAACTGCAAATAACCCACAGAGGTCGTTCATGATCAGGACCCAAACAAACCTGTGGGGGCGACTTTTGCGTGTTTCCACGGATTCAAACAAACTACTTCCTAATGAGAAACAGAAAAGTTAACCTTGTGATGAAGTTTCATGTCTTTATTTTCAGAGACCACTAGATTTGCTCTTCAACATTTTCCTTGGAGCATCTATTCTAATAAAACCTCACATCAATTTGAAACTGGGGGCGCCACCAAGTGCACCTCATGAATCCCCATCAGCTCAACTACTTCAGTCTAAAATGATGAACGTTTCTTATTCACAACGGCATTGACAAAAGATTACAAGAAATAATTATTAAAGGGCATGCATATTTAAAGCTTAATTTTGACATGCTAGTGCAGTAAACAAAAAATAAAATTGCACTTTGACGTACCAACTAGGGTCTGTGGCTCTCGTGCAAACATCTACGATCTGCAGCTCCAGTTTAAGAGCATCGCCTTGATTTAATGGCCCAATTAAGATCGTGGAAGTAATAAAAGAGGAAGTGAAATAGACAACGTGAACATTTCACAGCATGTGTTTGCTTTAATTGTATTTAATTTTAACTTCTGTACTTTAAGTCTCAGCTGAAGGCTATAGTTGCTTTCTAATCTTACACAGGAAGTTATATATATTCTAAGTCTAACTCAGCCGCAAATCCTGAAGGTGCAAAGCTGAAGGACATTTTTTAAATATATTTTATACATGGCTGAAAGCATTTCCTTTTCGTAATGACGATAAACAATGTTGAATCTAGGCCTTACACTGCCCGTCACTTTGCATTAAAACCCTCCTTAGTCAGGGGCCGAGAATCAATTTGTTGTCACTTAAGAGTCATTTGTTTCACACCAACTCTCCAGCAAGGAGGAACAATCGGGACTCTTACTGCTTCATTACTCCAATTTAAAGCCTGACAATTTCTCCTCAGTCATAAATTGAACTCATAAAGTCACACTGTTTCTCCATTTGACTGACGATACCACCTTATATCAGAGCAAATATTGTTCCTGCACGGAAGTCATTATTTGTCATTTCTCACCTGTTTAATTCATTTTGGGATAATTATATGAAGGTTTAAACAAAGATCGCGTAATATAATTCTCCCTTGGTGGATATGGAGTATAATTATGTTTGGTTTAAACATTGGTAAAAACTAGATTTAAGAAAGAAAGTGCATTGTGTTGCATGGCTTAGTTTAAGCTAACAGCTAAAAGCATCTCCAGCAAACAGAGTTTCCCTTGCACTCACACTACACCTTGTTGTGTACTTTTTTAAATAGTATGAAGGATTTCAAGGTCCCAACCAACGGCCCAGGTAACAGATGCTCTGCCCATTACAGGTTTTCAAATGGAAATCATTTATAAATCAAATATATTAATGTATTTATGTTATCATGGAGAACTTGTTGTGTCCTAAAAAAGTTACTACGTAGCAATTTCTGTCATACAACACAATATAATATTTTCACTATAGTGGAAAATATTGTCGTTTTGAGTTACCTGTAGTAGCAATCATTTATAAAAGAAAAATCTCATAAAAATTGTATTTTTTCTTTTTTGTTAGTTAAAAAATATATATTTTTAACATCTTTAGCTTCATATGGTATTAAAAACAAATGATTATGATAATAATAACCCTAGTAATAGAAGTAAAATGTTGACAAACAAAGATATACATTTTACAAAAGCTGTGTCTTGCATAAATCTTAATTAATAACTTATTAGGTCCTTCTGATCACAGATAGCAAGCAAAAAAAACAGAATTTCAGGATTTACAGAGGCGCTATTAGAATGAACAAGAGGAAGATCTGGAAAGAAATTGATATTTCTAATGTTACGTTTTTATCACATTTATTAATAAGGATGCTTGTGTATTAGTTTTAAAAACCTGGGCCGCCCAAAAAAGACCAATATCCTTGTAAAAGGCTTCAGGTTATTTGATCTACAGTATGTGTCACTTCTGTGCCTTTCACTGACTGATGGACAGAACTTGTTTCTGCATGGATGTTGTCTTCACTCCTTGCTTGTCTCGGCGCCAGTGTCCGTGCACAACAGGTCCTGGATGCATAATGAGTCTAGAGGACAACGGAGTTGAATCAGTAGTCACGGCCAGTCCTTACTCTTTTAGCGGGCAGGTGGTTACAATAACACTGGAATTAACTCCTAATTTAGCTTCTGAGTCAAAGCAATCCCTCAGTATTTTCTGGGAGTTAAAGATGTGATGATGAAGGAGAAAGGATAAGAGAGGGAAAATGGCCGGCTCAGACTAATTGCCAAAGTAGCAAATCGATATGTGAGTGACGACTGAAAGAGCACACAGCTCAGCGACGAGACAAACGATAGGTCACTGGAATTGACAGCTTCCCTCGGCCAGAGGGTTATTTTGGGAGGAAAGTCTAAATTACCGTTGTTCGCGAATAGAACGTTCAGAGTGAAGTGCACAATGCGGCTTAACAGTTGAGATTTAGCATAGTCAAACTTATCCAATGGGCTAAATGAAAAAATATGTTTAAATCCTTCATTTAATTGTGGTAGGAGTTACAAAAAAACTTCCTTCCACGTTACGAGAAATGTAAAACTGTTTCTCCTTTGGCCTCATCACAGCCCTAATAGAAACCACAGGGACTTCAAATTTTCAATACAAACGCAATGTTAATAAATGTCATGGAACATTTTATTGAAGGAAAATTCATTAGACTTACAAGGCCTCTCTGCATGAAAATGTTTTTCTCTAAATATCTGAATGGCGAAGTACACACTACTTCTGGGAAAGTGTTATAAAATGAGTTTTTATGAGATTGTGCACTGCTAGTCTGATGGATCTTTATCAGCACAATGATTTGGTCCAATTCGGCTCATGTAGACTAATAAGACGATACGTCAAAGAGCAATTACCACCCGCGGGCAACATGTAATCCTTGGACATCCTCAATTCTTCTCCTTAATTAAGAGATCGTTCTGGTCCTGACAATAATCCATTCGGGACATCAGTGTGTGTCTCGCTGCCTCTCAAATTGTCCAATCGAAACACTCAATTATTGTAAAATCTTCACCGAGTAAGTGGTTCATTGTGTTGTGTCTCTTCATTCGGCATTATGCAGTTAGTTCCCAGTAAATATCGCACAAAGTTGTTCTTCTGTACATGACAATTTTAAATTTCCCTAATGAGATAATAATAAAGGAATATAAATCAATCTCCCCTATAGATATAGCAAAACCCTTTACCCACTACAGTATTTCATAGATCATAGATGAAGTTTAAGGATAGTTTGGAAGCTAACACCATCAGAGATGTTGCGTTACAATATGTGTCAAAACCAAAACGTGCATACTTCACCTATCTAAGGATGTATGTACTGTATATGGTATAGTAGTATTTATAGCTGGACATACTACTGTAGAACTTGTGACAATAACTGAAACTATTCTTTTGTGTGTGCGGGGTGGATTACAAAATGTTGCAACACAACTGAAGCAGAAGAAAAACAAAAAGAAAGAATGGAAATAAAGAAAAAAATAGATGAACTGTTACAGCGGCATAAAAAGACCAGGGCTGCTAATGAGAAGTAAAAGTTCAAATTTCAATGTAAGAACCTTCTCCAGAGGCCAAATCTGTGTCACCAATAACAGCCGAATCATGCCGGCTTCAAGGGGGTTCTGTTGAGCCGGACTAAGTGAAATCTTACAACCCCAGCTGCGTCGTGTGGGTAATAAAGTCCCGTGCCTCGGTGGCCGACGATGATGTAATGGGTTCCGCGGTGAACTCATCAGCGGATGCATGACTGTTAAGCAGACAAAACAAATAGCTTCCATCCAGTATGTCGGTGAGGCAGACTGAGAGGATGATGTGGTCAAGGTGAGAACCAATGAGGGGGTCGAAATAGTCGTTGGACCGACCGCAATAACTTGAATAACAATCTGCAGTGTATACTAAAGCATCAGAATGATTGGTCAGATAAGGTTGAGTATTGCGCTGATAAAAAATATGACACCACATATTTCTGTCTCGTTATTTTACTACTGAGGACACACTTAAATTTATCAGTTAAACTGTCCTTCCAGGTTGCTCCTAAGCTTTGGAACGATCTTCATCTGTCTCTGCGCTTGATGGAGTCTACTGACTTCTACAAGAAACATCTGAAGACACTTTTATGCTCTTTTCCTTGATTCTCTGGGACTCCTGTGTTGGTCTCGATGTTGTTTTGACCTTTTAAGCATCCATTTTATTGGGTATTGTATTGATTGTTTAAGCTCTTTGTGACCCTGGTCTAGAAAAGCGCTCTATAAATACTTTATATATATATATTACTTACTTACTTACCGTATTTTCCACACTATTAGGTGCAACTGATTATAAGGCGCACCTTCAATGAATGGCCTATTTTAGAAATGTTTTCATAAATGGGGCGCACTGGATTATAAGGCGCATAGAATAAAAGATACAGTCAAACGTTTGACTGGGGTTTTGTTATGCATCCAATAGATAAAGCTGTGCTAAAGGGAATGTCAAGAAAACAGTCAGATAAAGTCATACCAAGACACACTCGCTCAAACAGGTGGCAGTAATATCACTCCACAGACGTCCGGCATGATGTGACGTGCATCTTAAATCCCTAACCGTGATTATGCAAAGACGTAATACCACCCGTGTCGCCGCAGTCGGCGCAGACTCATGAAAGTGTTTGTAAACAAGTCACCCACCAGGTAATGTTCATATATAAGGCGCTCTGGATTATAAGGCACACTGTCGTTTTTTGAGAAAATTAAAGGCTTTAAAGTGAGCCTTATAGTGCAGAAAATACGGTACTAGCTATCCAATAATATCAGCCACAAAGAAAAGCAGTGCGCCACACTATTAAATCCTTTAAAAAAAATAATTATAAATTGACCACCGGAGGACAAGGAGGTCGTGGGAGGCTCCTGAGGTAAAAGAAGAGAGTTGGACCATTAAGAGTTTAAAAAACCAATTAAAGAATCTTCAAATCAATTCTTAACGGGACAGCAAGCCAATGCAGGGACTTTTAACTAGGTGGAATATGCCATCACTCTTCGTGTTATCTGTTTCTGGCCCGCTATACTGACGGCAGGCGCAGATCTACACCGGCAGATCAGAACGATAACATCTGGAAAATCATGAGACACAAGTTAAAGAATACGCCATGAATATTAACTTAAAGATATTGGGCGAATTAATTTAATTTAGAAGATTAGTCTTTCAATGTATTTTCAATTATAGGTTTGAACTCAATCACTCATGTTAGATTAGAATCCATCTCTTTCAGAACACGAGCGGATGTGGAAGAGCGGGTGGTTCTCTGATTTGGTTAAAGTAATTAAAGACGTCCTGCCCTCCAGGTTATGTAATAGGTAACAAGCTTGAGATGATAACAAATAAACATTTATATGGAAAAAGTATAGGTTGGCTTACACTGGGATGTGAATTAGATCAACCTACACTGCCAGAGCAGCTCAGGTTCGGCTCAGTGGTGGTGCGTTCAGGTTCAAGAAAAGACGCAGATCAATCAACAGTTTTCACGGCGTCAGGGTGCCAGATCAGCGAGGAAGGACCTTCTCTGGTGACGACACATTCTGTAGGTCCAGCAGTGAGTCAGTTGACTCTTTGATAGGGACATCCAGCAGAGAAGGACAGGAGCAGCAAACCCAGCGTGCCCTGACTCTAATGAGGGGGGCAATGAGGTTTGAAGGTGCTCATTAGCAACATCTCGAGCTGAGAGAAAGTGTCTCTGACAGCCGCCACGGCAGGAACCGAACCCCTGGAAGAACCCGCCTCACGTAGCAGAGCAGATAATGGAGGCCATGAATAGATGTCAACTCCATGGCAAGTAAACGTATTCCCATCTCAGGCTGCTACTTCAGCAATCATGGACAGAAGATGTCCATCCCACATCCCCCCTTTAATCAACACCTCATGTATGAGTTGTTAATACATCACCGTGATATGTCACACGTGTCTTCTCAATCTCAGCTGATGGTCCCTGGAAGAAGTTTATTCCAAATGGATTTCTGTCAACCTTTCTGTACAAATCCTGGTCAGAGAGACCAACCATTGTAACCAAAACATTTATATGTTCCCCGATCTGCAGATGTTTAACCAAAAAATTATGAATATTGTTTTTTTGTTTTTTTTATTAAGTATGTTCAGAAAATAGCTTTTTGATTATGGAATGATGGTCAAATATTGATGAATATATGATGAATGGATGGATGGATAAAGGGTTGAATGGATGGATGGATGGATGGATGGATGGATGGATGGATGGATGGATGGATGGATGGATGGATGGATGGATGGATGGATGGATGGATGGATGGATGGATGGATGGATGGATGGATGGATGGATGGATGGATGGATGGATGGATGGATGGATGGATGGATGGATGGATGGATGGATGGATGGATGGATGGATGGATGGATGGATGGATGGATGGATGGATGGATGGATGGATGGATGGATGGATGGATGGATGGACGGACGGAAGGATGGATGGATTGAAGGACGGACTGATGGAATGATGGATTGATAAAAACAGATGAAGAATGCACAGACAAATAAATAATGGATAAACCTTTGTAACTTTAAATAAATCTTCCTCAATGGGTCGTAGCTGATGGCGTAAAAAACTTCCTCTGTAAATAATAAGCTTCCATTCCCACACTGTTTCCACTCACAGTGCTCTCCAGTGAAGTAGGAATAACCTGCTCCCATCTTTGTAACAAAAATTCTTTTAGACTTGATAACAGAAATAACGGAAAAAGGACAAACCAATCTGTTTCTTGCAAAGTTCCCGTGTTGCATTTATTTTCATCATGTAATAGTGTTTGTTGTTTTTTTCTTAAGACAGCAAAGAGCTTGTGGAAAACAGGTTATAATCCTTTGAAACATGTTCACTCGAGGAGGAGCGTCATATGTTACCTTCATGTGTGCTTCTATTCTAGCTCTGCAGCTGTAGCTGGCCTCGGCTCCACGGACAAGCCTGGAAGTCTGAAGGAGGAAGAATCTGAGTCTACATCTGACTGCTGCCAAAGCCAGGGATTAATTCCTCAGCACACTCTCATCATCCAGAATTAATTCTCACCAACCGCTGACATTGCTATTATTCCACTGTACCAGGGTGATTCATTCTTGACACTCTCCAGGTCCAGCCGAGTCCGACGAAGAATCAGAATGTAATACTCGTGGAGTTAAACTTTATATTTCAAGATCTTAAGAAATTAAGATGAAAGAAACAAAATGTATTCTAGTGCTTTTCAGGATTATCATCAAAGTGCAGGAATATTTTGAAGGAACTGTCACGTGAAGAGAGAGAAGGCGGAAGTGTTTTCTTCTACACTCACGGTGTTCTGGAAAGCTGCTGTTTTACTAATTAATATCTCTATCTCTATACATTCCATCCTAAGAAAAAAGCATTTAAATACATAATTTAAAATACCGCTGCTTCTTTTTGAGTGATTTTCTAGTTTTGTGTTCAGTAGCTTAACGTATGGTAAACAAGCTTTCATCTCCAGAAAAACATAATGTTTGAAGGCGGAGCTTAAGCACATTTTCTAATGAAAATATATAATATCAGAGTTTTGTACAAACAGACACATACTGATGATACAATAGAGTCCAACATCTATTTAAGACACACTTAAATCACAGCATTAGTTGAACTTTAAAGAATATTTTTGTAAATTTAGTTTAATTACAATATTAGAATTAAAGGTTTTATTGTTTAAAGTTTGAAAAATTGTACAGAAACAAATTCCTAGTCTTTGTTGCCTTAACAACAGTGGCAATAAAAATAATTCTAATTGTCATCATGACTTTGATTATAAGCTTGTGGTTAATTTTTGTTGGAATAGATGTCCTTCTGTTAAAGAGAATGTGCTGCATGTGCTTTTGTCACTTTTTTTTAAGATTAAACTTTAAATAAAACTCCAACAATTATAATAATAATTAATAACACATGATAATAATGTTCATTTATTATTGAGACTCACGATCAAACCATGACACAAAACATGCCAGTTAGTCTTTTAGAGTAATATATATGAATAAAATCAATGTTTAATTCTATGCAACTCAATAGAGCTCAACAGTTTTCTATTAACCCCTGCACATTGGAATTGTTAAAGATTGATTGCACCGAGAAGCCTGTGTGGCTCTTGATCTACTGTATATGGAGGTGAATCTGCTCTGTAATTGACCAGCCCGGAGGCTAAATGGATTAATAAGAGCACCTGGAACTCCTTCCAGGAATTATGTCCCACAAACCTTAGCAGTGCTGAGGCAGAAAGTCCTGAAAACAATCTGCTCCTCTCCGTGTCACGATAAATACCAAATATGGACAATCCATCACTTCCACGAGTTCATGTCAGTACAACACAAAGCTGGCCTTAGGTACACAAATCCCGTCGTGTACATATTTATGCTGAAGTCACGCTTTGAAGTCACTCACACATAACCTCGTTTGATTTGATTTGCTCTTTGAGGCTTTTATTTTGGTCCCAGGAGTTCAGTAATGCTCGTAAGACAGCAGGTTGGCTCATCGTGCACATTAAAGTGAGTCCGGGGATTTATTTAAGAGTCAAATGATGTTTCCTTAACATCCATCCACCATTTAACTACACATATTATATTTAAAAAAAAATCCAATTCTGTTCATATGCAGGAAAGGATGTCGCTTTAAAAAAAACAGGAGACGGGCAGGAAAAAGTTTGTCCCCTTCGGCAGGACGATGTCCTCATTATCTTGACGGAAGAGAGCGTTCTCTCCTCTTCATGGGTCAAACGTTATTTTCAAAAGTGACTTTTAGATATAAATACATCAGCACATATAATGGATTAGTCATGAAACCTTCAACAATCCGTACGTTCTGCTTTTCTTTAACTTGTTCTCCCGGATTAATTATCCTTCACATTACGTCATATTGTCTTTTTTGCCAACAAATACTGAGGTGTGCGTGCGAGTACACGTGTTTTATGTTTATTAAATATTAGTTTAAGATCCCTTTAATGACTTACTGGTACGTCTGTGTCGATCCTCATCAGTGTTAGGCAAGTTACCTTTAAATAATAACTTAGTTACAGTTTCTTCTTTCAAAAGTAACACAGTTACTTTAAGTGAATAGTTACTTTAAAAGTAACTCGATTCTAGATTCAGTTAATGGCTATTTTGAAAGCAACCTAATCCTGAAGGGCAAATCAAGAACCAACAACCACTTCCAACAATTTAAAGCACCACTTAACTTGTTGTGATGAAGCTTCATGAAGCAGTGTCATGTTGTTTAGAGGTCAGTAGGTGGCGCCATCAGTGTCAAAGTGATGTGATGTATCATCAGAACAGTTGATCAAAATAGAAGAAAATAGGGCAGTGACTGCCATCTAGTGGACTCTGATAATGACACTACTTGATGAAGCTTCAACAGACCATCACTAGTTTTGGGTTTGTTCTTTTTATTGAATAGTTTTTAAACCTTGTTAACCAGATAAAAGACCCATTGAGATCAAGATCTCAAACACAACAAGTACAAAACAAACACTGACAAATAAAGTACAGTGTTGTGGTCAAAGTAACAATTCAAAAACATAGGCACTAGTCAGTGGATTTCCCATGTTTGTTCTCTATAACTCGTCGCAAGTCTCATGTCTCTAGAAGTCTTGGTCTTGACGATGGCGGTCTCGGTCTCGGCTGGACTACAAATCCAGCAGTTAATATTGAGATCTGTTTTCCTGAGTGAAATGAAATATGTCGACTCCACTGCTGGAGTCTTATCAGCAGCAGCCGAGACATTTATAGGTGCTGTGTTTTATGATATTACAGAAAGAAAATGAATTCTCGTATAATTGTGTTCGATGTGTCCGTCCCCTGTGACATTCCTAAAACTATCTGATTTCCATCCTTCTCCCTTTTTGTCGTCTCCTGCACTTGCAAACTGTCCTTCTCAAGGTCCGGGCGGCCATTAATCATCACCTCCTTCTCAAGTTCTTGTTGTTGCGCACACACAAACTTACACACACTCCTCGGAATGATTACTTATAGCTGTCTGATCTTTCACCGTAGCTCTTGTGCTCAGAACACGCCGTCCTTTCGACAAGGAAGCTCATTGTCCACCTCACAGTTTTAAAATCTGTGAAGCAGTACGTGTTTCTGAGCGCGACGTTCGTTTCCCGTTTTATGGAAGAGTGAAAACACGCTTCACATTTTAGTCCACCATCGTCCATGTCAAGACAACAAAGCACCCTTTTCTAGAGGTGAGAGGTCACCATTGATAGTAGTAGTGATGTGCTGATGAAGCTTTGTGAAGCAGTGTCACGTTGTTTAGAGGTCAGTAGGTGTGATGTTTGATTCGAACAGTTGTTGAAAATAAAATAAAATAGTGCAGAGGCCGCCATCTAGTGGGCTTAAAAATAATGACAGTGCTTCATGAAGCTTCGTCAGATCATCACCACGGATGAGAGACGGCGATGGAAACCTGGCTTCAAAATAAAAAACTGAAAAAATAGATTCAACTTGATGCCCTACAGGTGAGTCTGAACATTGTCTGTTCCAAACAATTTGTTTTTTAGCGAAAAAAATCTTTCATATTAAAAGTTGTGCTTCAAGCTTGAGTTCTGCTAACTCAGTTTAGTGAACCTCACCCTTAAATATGTGTTCTCCTTGGTTGAGTGTCTTTCTTCTCTCCCCACTTTTGTTGCATGTTCAGGGACGATGTTGTGTCTTTCACGCTCAACACTTCCAGATGGTGTTCATGACTCTCCATTCTGGATTTCACATGGCTTACTCTTACGCTGAATAATAGATAAAAAACCTTTTCTCTATTGGCTGAAGTGGTGGTCTTATTTTTACTGTAAATACATTCGCTTTTTTGATTTCAACACATTCCGTGAATACCTGCATTGTACATGATCCAGCTTTCGGTGACAATAAATCAGGTATTCAATAGGTGTTAGGCGGGCCACTTAAAGTTATTTAGCAAGCAGGATTTGGCCCTCAGGCCAGAGTTTGACGCAGGCTTCAGAGGGCAGTTATCTGGTGCCATTGTTAGTTTAGCTAAAACTTTATAGAGACACTGAACCACACCTTAGTTATGAAGTGAAAAAAGTGCTGGAGACTTCAGTATTTAAAAATAAAATAAAATGCATCTGTCATGGTTTACAGCATGGCAAGTTAGTAGAGATAGATTTAAAAGATTAAAATAACCTTTAATATTCTGAAAAATAATTCTCAATGAAGACCAATCAAGGAGCTTTCCCGCCAATAGTATTAGAACCTACAACTTCATCTCTGAAAAATGTAAAATCCAAACCACAAAAGCAATTGTGAGAGACCCACAGAAAAATTCTTATTTGTGTTTGCTTCATAATCTTTTGCTTTGAATTCTGTGGACACTGCTTCAGGAAGTTTCATGAAGCTTCATAAATATATCACTAAGTACAGCAGCCTCAGAACGACACAACAGGGTTGAACATGTTTTTTCTTTCACTATAGCGTCATTATAAAACCTAAGAAAACATTCAAAGAAAGTAGAAAAGCTCTCTCATTTTCCATTCATTATCACTAGAATCAGACTTTTACAGACATAAAACATTGATTTGTATCTTCTATAGTATAAGAAAACAGGTGTGAACACAAATTAAACCATATGTAAATGTTGTAAATTGTGTGCTAATTAAAAAGAAAATGCTTTTTTAACCCTCATCAGCCACTTCCTAAGAGCAGGAGCAAACTAAGGGTCGTTGCTAGGATACTGACACCAGCGTTTAGTAGGTGTTGAATTGGTTTGGGAGCTGAACAACATTACACCTTCTCTGTAAAAAAGAGAAAAACATTTTTACATCTTTTGGTTTATCTGTGGGGGTTTTTTTGGATGCTAAGTGGAGTCTCAGCAGAGAAAAACAGTAAAATATTACAACGTGTTTGCTAAGAGACGTAGTAAAAGTGTGAGTAAGCTGTTTTAATCTACACAAAGTGTACTTTTTTAAATTCTAAAACAATCGACAGCGATTTAATATTTTAACCCAATGTGAAACAACAATACAGAAGCCATCAAATAAGGTTATTATATTTGAGAAAAGCGTATCACACCATCACACTCCCAGTATTAAGTCAATAACTCGACACGTCTTGCGTGTTTGGCATCACTTTTAGAACGCATTATCATCCTAGAGGACTCTAAGAGTGTTGGCATGCACACACAGTAGTGGTACCCATCACATCCATGACCTGAAGTGAGAAACGGAAATGTGAATTTGATGTTTTATTAAGCCAAAGAGTGTGTTTGAAGATGCTTTGAGGATATTCAGGCAGCTGAAAAGTCACCACATCTCTTTCCTTCAAAGTGACAGTTGAGAGAAAATGTCACTTCAGCTCATCTCTATTTTAACCCTCGAACACTCGCTCGTCAGTTGCCGAGTTGAAACAGCTTCATCCGGCTAATGGAGGAGATTGAGATATAAATATCAGTCTTAGCAGCATTTCATTCAATTTCATTGATGTTCCGTTCACCATTTTTAGCGTAGTTAAGAAAACTTAAATCAATATTTTGTTGTCAGGTTTTATATTTTCTATCAAAATGTGAAATAGCTTAAGATAAGAGATTGCAGTTAAAGAGAATATTCCTCTGTTTTAATGCTGTAAATGTACAAGTGTACAATTAAAGTTAAGTTAATTACAACATACTCTTTTATTTAATTATTTATTTAAACAATTCTGATGAAAAATTATAATTGTATCTGTACCATAATAACCCAGTTTCTGACATAATCAGTAGTAGCTATAGGGAAAAGAAAAACTGATGTTTGTGTTAATTTAATTACTGCATTTCTATTTTTTTTATTATTTCTACACAAAAAATAAATTCGACCCCAAAATAATTCTCACATATTAAGTGTACTTAAAGAAGTTTATGTGTTAACTTTTCTTATTTGGGGCAGAATTAGCGCTGGTACCGCTTCAAAAGATTTAGCAGTATGTATATATATATTTAGATATTTAAATATATAATGAATGACATAAACAAACCCAACCATAGGGCCACACAGCGTTGCAACTGAGCTGAGCCAGAAGGCAAATATGTTTCTTGTAAAGCATATTCGTTACCAGACGTCCCATGAATTTGAGTTTATTAGCAAGAGACCATTACCGTTACAAAAAGTCTGGTATATTAAATTATCTTCTATCAGGGCGAATGTACAGAAGATAATTGTTCTTATTACCATGTGGATACAAGAAACATTTGAAGATGATCACTCTGTACAAACAGAGACAGCCAATCCCTATCAATTCAAGGTTATCGCTATCAACAACATTGCTAATAATAATGACAAAAAAAGGTATTGTACTATACAAAATAAACAATATAGGATAGAAAACAGATCAAAATATGAGATTCATTATCTGCTCGGCAAAAGTATGAACTCACTTTTCTGATTTCCAATGTTGTTGGCCTTTAGTTTGGCCGTTTTTTGTTTATTATTATTATTATTGATTTGCTATTTTTCTGCAGTCGAGATTCTGTTTCTGTTCGAAAGATTTTTATAACAGTTAACTTAAACTTGGTTTTATTCATGAATCAATAAACTTGCCTCAAAAATGTATGTTTCAAACATCCCGCAGAGAACCTTATAAGCTTGTGCATGCCTTCCTTTTGCTGAAAAAAACTATTTTACTAGCGCACATTTTAGTGTTCTCTGACACGCTTGTGACCCCGTGTACTTTGCAAACCTTCTTCCCGCCTCTAAGTGCTGCTGGAAGGGGAAGCGAGCACACGCATGATGGACAGGTCATCCCCGGAGCGACAAACGTTAACACCAGTGGACTTTAGGAAACACAAATATGTTTTCAGCGGGGAAAGATAGTTGCAAAGAGAAAACTATAGGTAAAGGAACAGATCTGAACATACATCCAAAATAAGTGATGCTTTTGCTCTTATTTCCTCTCAGTTCTTACCAGAAAACACTGTTTCACGCTTGGCAGCATGGTCTCACTCAGAGGTCCCCGCTGAGCCCACAAAATATTCCACTTTCAGCAACACACATAAATGGGGCAACACAGTATAGTGGTTGTGAGAGTAAAACTTTGGCCTCGGAGCAAAAAAAAACAAAGTCTCCTGTGAAAACTCCTGAGAATCTCTACTAGAACAACTTGAGAGCTTCCTGAGCAGCCTGTCCTCAGCAGGTGCCGAAGAAAACACGGTGAAAAAGTTGGACCACAAGTGAGTCCTGGAGAGAAACACAGAAGCAGTGATGCATCAAACTTACAAGTTGACTTTATGGACTTCATGATCGTGTGGCAGAAGGAGTCAGGAACGTGTTGACGACTGCCAGAGTCGTGTGTAATGTGAATTACTAAAAAGAAAAGTCAGAACATACAAAAGTTCTCAATGTATTTTAATCTTTGTTTATAGTTTGTCATATGTTTTGCGTAAATTCTCTGCACGGAGAGAAAAAGTAAGTCATATAAATTATAGTCAAATAGTCAAATAAGCCTGTGATTTTTGGCACAAACTGTTAAGTTAAACCGTCAAGTTTTCTTTAAATGAAATAGATTAAGCATTATGGAGGGATGTATGTCTGTTTTCTATGCAAAAGTTGGAAGAAATGTCGACAAAAATCCGGACCATGGTAAAAAAAAAACGACCTTTATTGTAACGACGATTATTGTGAGAATAGATTTCACACATTTGTGAGAAATTCTAGATTTATTGAAGTTTAATATAAACAGTTCTTTAACTAAATAATTCTATTTTCTTGGCATTGTTTAACCGAATCATGTCAAATCAAGCTTGATTGACATTTCTTCTTCTTCGCCTGCTCCACCTCTGCCTTGAGCGTTATGCAGTAGTCACTCCAATCCTCTTCATGTCCTCCTTCATCAAACGTTTCTACATGAGTCAATTTAATATAGTCTTACCATGAAAGATGCATGTATTCTGGACATTAAGATGTTATAATAGATCCGAGTTTTGCATTTAGTTTTTGAGACTAATGGTATAGTTGGAGATGTATTAATGTGGGTCTTTATTAATTAAGTAATTAAGTAATTTATATTTATAGAGCACTTTTCAGACCAGGATAACAAAGCGCTTAAACAATCAAAATAATACTCAATAAAATATATACTTAAAAGGTCAAGATAACACTGAGAATAACAGGAGTTCCAGAAAATCAAGGATGGGCTGATGAAGCTTCATGAAGCAGTCGCTTTATTTTCAAACCCACAAGATGGCGCTGTCTGATCTATTATCCGTTACATTGAAACGCTTTTCTAATTTTTAAACTGATGGCGTCACCTACGGATCTATGTTTGAAGTTCCAAAAGTAAGGGAACTGCTTTATGACGCTCTATCAGCCCAACCTTACACTAACTTCCACAATAACACGTGTTAAAATCAGGAAAAGCAATAAAAACATTTTAAAAAAGAGTTAAGGCGGTCCTCTACTGATAACACACATTTTCACTGACATAGTGTCAAACATGCACGTACACACATACACACACACCCACACACACACACACACGCACAGCCGCTCTGACTGATTTGCTGCCGATATGCTTAATGAAAGAAGTAATGAGTTATTGACAACTGCCGTGTTTCTGAAGATGCTGAGGTGTCCACTGTTGTCTCATTCTGTTGACGCTAGCTTACACACACAGACACACACACACACACGCCTAGAAACACTTGATCAGGAAAACGCAGGCAATGAGTGATTATTGACATTGTTCTTACAGACTCAATTTTGAGTGATGGCTGTGCACGTGTGTGCATTAGTTTAGAACAGCACTGTGTTAAAGATTTCAATTAAGCAGTCACAGCTGTTGGTTTTAATGGGTAATAACTGGCTTTACTTAAAAAGGAAAATCGTGGTCATCTGTAATCCCCGGGAACAGTGATGGATTTCAAAGATTTTGAACGTGAAATTAATTACAAGATCCAACCAGAAATGAGCTTCAAGGTATAAAGGGACTTAAAGGAGAACTGTTCTTTATCACTGGCTATGGATTCTCAAGAGGCCTTAAGGGGCCCAAGACATGTAAGTAAGTAATTAAGTAAGTAAAGGATATTTGCAAAGCGCCTTTGTTGGTCTGTTTGCCAGATAGAAAGGAACATGAAAGGACGGACAGATGGATTATTATGCAAACAATTTGAACTAATGTAACAAATATAGATCAAATAGGTCTTTAAACCACAAAAGGCAATGGTCCCCCACCACCAAGTCGGGGGCCCAGTACCAAGGCTGTAAGCCAAATGAAAGGAAGTAAAACAGAAAGAAAATCCTATATATATAGTATGCTGTATCTACAAACAACAATGCAAAAACAACAACCTATTTTCTGAACACTAGCCTTTGACTTTGACGAATCAAAAAAAAAAAATCTGTTCATGATTCTCCCCCGAAAATGAGCCTGTAATCTCGCAAAAAGTGAGTGAAGCAAAAACTCTATATTGTTGCAGAGAAACCGGTCCAGTGTTTCTACTGATTCAGTGTTTTTAGTGATGTGTATTTTTCATGCGCTTTATCTCTAGGTTGGTTCCAGATAAAAATGCGAACATTAAACGGTCTGTAGTAGGAAAAAAGATGGAGCCCCCCACCTCACCAGTCCACCTCACTTTTACCCCTCTTCCTCCTCACCCTCCTTTTTTCTTTCCTCAGCTCAACACAGCATCATCCCTGCAGAACCCCAAGCCAGGTCAGGGGAGAACTGTGGAGGCCCAGACAAGGTGTCCCCCGGCTGCTAAAGACCTGTGCTGTCTTCAAGCTCCAGCTGGGGAAAGTGCACCACTGGATAGTTGCCTAAGGAAGCCTTTAACACCATAAGTCGCTTGTGGACTGGAGCGGGGAAAAAAACTCCTTGGACTTCTGGAGGTCCAGACCACAAACGCCCAGTGTTGATCAACAGGTACTACAAGTACCTCAGAGTGTGTCTGGACAACAGGTTGAATGAAGTAGAGTGAATTAGAATCTGCAGGAAGTCCGTGGTAACCAGTTGTCATCTCCCCCTGAAGAGAAACTCCAACGTGTGATTTCAGAATTTGATGCAGTCTCGGTTTCTCTTGATGCCTAATTACTCCAAAACATCTCGGAAAATGCAAAATTCACAAATGAAAACATGTGTCTGCAGGAAGCTAAAAAGGAGACTTTAATGACCGGAGCTAAAAACCTTGGAGCAAATATGACTGCAGGCGTTTAGGTGATTTATGCAGTAGTGAAACAGAAAATTACATCTCATTACCTCCCATTGTGGCAATAAGCTGCCCTGTCATTCGTCAGAGCCGCACATAAATATCAGGAGAGAGGAGAGATGAGCCAGCAAACAGCTTCTGACCTTTCATCACTTTCACTGTGATCAAGGAAGTTGGATGGTGGTGGACGCTTTGACAATTCCTGTCCATCTGCAGATGCACAGCAGCACAGGAGCCGTCTGGATTTCAACGGTTCTGTGGTAGAAGTCGACACGATGACGTCTGGAGGCCTCAGGCGTGAGCGGATAAGTGGTCGTCGGTCTGAGTTTGTGTTCCCTGATGGACGGACCGGCAACCTGTTCAAGGTGTCCTCTGCCTCTCACCGTACAACTTCTTTAAACCCTGTATGATATCAGGCCTGCCGAGATGTTTCTTGAGATTATAAAGAGATTATAATTGAAAACTTGTTTAATTCAGATAGTTAAAGGTGGATGAGTCTGAGTTGCCTGGAAAGGAATTGCAGAATAAAGAAGAACAACAAGGATTTGACAGGATTGACTTTCCCTGCTTTGAAATATCCTTTTCCTTGTCTTTGTTAAGCAATGCTACAGAAAATATATATGTATTAGCTATGACTTCTTTCTAGAAAACTTTGATGAGTCTAACATGTAAATGTGTAAAATGTGTTTCCACAGGAACCTACTATGTATGTTGATATAGTAAATAAGGGCATAAGGTTTTACTTTTACATTTTCTGGTGTTATGTTTTTAAATCAACTTTTAAATAAAGACAAAATTTCCCCCTATCCTATTCCATCCTCATCTATTTATGTTGATTTATTTACTATTTTTCTGATTACTGAGTTACGTTTTCCGGCCACTTGCATGATCAAATTTGACATTCCTGCTTAATAGGTATGTAGCTAGGATAAGCACTTGTACTTGATTGGTAAATCTATTTAAAATAAAGTTAGGATTCTAAACTAAAAAAAATAAAAAGTTATAAAAAGTTTGGTTTAATTAAATGTATTATGGTAGGTTTTTGCAAATAAATGTATTAGGTTAGTTGATTACGATTTTTTAGATTATTATTTTAAACTAATGGTACATTTATTTGCAAAAATGTACCATAATACATTGAATTAGTAGTAAGTGAAGTTTTACATTTCCAGTCTATCAATAATCAACAACGTACAAAGAGATTTAATTGAGGGTTTAATAAAAGCCCAGATATCTGCCGACTATCAGATTAAATTTCGTCTTTTCTTTATGTCGCTATTGTCGCTCTTGTGTATGGAGAATGAATGTTACCATGACGTTGCGTGCATGAGAATAGAAGGCGATGAAGACGCTTTGATTCAGATTCTATCCCATCCCCTTTGTTTTAATGTTACCCATCATTCAAGACCCGTCATAAACAATAACATCCGAGTGTCCATTTCATCACGGCGAGCCCAGAGAGCCGAGCTCGAGGACACGACTCCCCTGGTCACCCCTCACACGCCGGAGTATTTGACGCTGTCACACACCCTGCAGAGAACTGTGTGGCATTCTGTGTGTATCAGTGTTTACACCGGGCACAAGTCCAGCGGTACAGCATGCAGCGCCGCTCAATTCCTCCGGTTTAACATCACAGCATAATTAAGGCGACTTGGCAGACCCCTAGCAGCTCATTTCATCACTCCCTGCACACTGTTACACCCAGTTGGGGTCCCATGTTTCAGAGAATAGCGAATTAGTCAGTGCAGCAAAACCCCAGTTTGCAAGGGTTGGTGAATTGGATTGTCTGGATCTGGAAGCATGTTTGTTCTCGCCATGGTTGCGTCAGAGCATGTTGCATGATCAGGCCTTTTACTTACTGGGAGTTAATCAGGAAGAAACACAAACACAGTGAGCCCAATTACCCAGTGGTGGTGGGAACACGCGTGTTTGTTGTGTTCTCTGTTCATGCGCCCGACAGAGCCCTTGCTTTTATTGAAGACATGCTTCTCGCTCTCGGTGTTAAACATCTTCAATTCGGAGCAAAGCGTGCTTCATTTTCCACCGTAACAAAGATAAATGTTCCAGCTGCACATTCCATTCTCGACGCTCAATAAGTGGTTTGTGTAATTTGAAAAATGCTGCACATTTGAAGACGCTGTAATAACTCGTGTCACCTGTGAACATAAATAAAATGTTCATGTTTAATGTGAGTGATTTATTGTTATTATTTGAATTATTATTTATTCATCATTATTTATTTATGACTTGAAATCCCTTTTTGTGATAATTTTATTATTTATTTATTATTGTTGCTATACTGGGATTTTTATGTGTATTGTTTTTCTTAATATGTGTTACAAGATCAATCATTGTTTTGTGAGCTGCTGTGACAATATTGTGGATTATTAGAGGAATATATTACATCTTTATGCATCTTTATTAATCTTAGTAATATTTTCCAACAGATATGTTGCTTCTTTAATGATTTGTTTATTTTCTTTCTTTTTTAAACCCGTTTATTGTTTTGCTTTTTTATGAAAGAAATCAAGAAATTATCATTTGGAGTAAAAATCAAATACAATATTTATATATTTATATGTTATAATGGCAGGAAAACATTTCACTAATAACTGATACTGTTTCTAGCTTTGCCTCTTGGCTTCTCAACACTGAAAATAATATATTTATATATATATACAGTATATAGCAACAATTCAACTTCTAATAATAATTTGAACGATACTTATGAAACACACTGTTATTAGAAACATATTTACTGGAAGACATGGAGATATATATGTGTACTAAATGCAAAAATTCCAACACCTCAACTAGAAGATTTATGTAAAATGTAACCAGGAGCGCTGACATTTGAATATCGACATGGATGAGTAAATATTCGCTGCACTATCTACTTAATCTTAATTAGAAAGGCAAGCCCAGATATTCCCGTCATGTGTGCTTCTCTCTTTTTAAAGAAGAGAGACAAGCTAAAGACATAATAATGTGGTCCAAGGTATGAAAGATGTGGACAATTTGTTTGTTTATATAGTCGGATAGCTAAAAAAACAAATGATTCAGAAGACACATTTATGCTGTTGAATAGGGTTTAGCTGTTTGTGCATTTGGCTTTTAGGCCAGTTTGCAATTTCCTTGTTATAATCTGGAACAAATGACGCCTAATTTCATGAGTAGCTGTATTTTACTAATGGATTCATTAAGTAAAAAGGCCACTGTACAGGTTTTAGCTCCTTGATTCGTTGAAAATAATGAGAAAAACGCTCATAATAATATAATCAAACAATCAACAATATATAAAATTAGTCCTGACTCTTTTGCCCAGTAGGGCACATGGAAATCGGAAAGAGAAAAGCTTCCAGTGATTGTGTTATTAAAACAGCCGTCTAATAAATAATCAATCTTTGAGAGCGTGTTCCTCGGCGGGGTCTAGAATTTATGCATCTGCTGGAATATGACTGGAAACTGCTGGTGCACCGAGATGTTGGGGAGCTATAATTCAAGAAATAGCAGTGCCACTACACAATTTCAGCTCCAACATAACGTATGACAATACTTGTGTGAGCCACAGAACCATAACATTGTTCCAGCTATGAAACATAATGATCAAAACAAGAATTTGGGATGAGGAAAAAATCTGAAATATGTTATAATGTGTAGCAATAACTGTCATCGCTCACTGCTCGGGCGCCGAAGCCCGCGCGCGGAAGCTAACGTTATTGCCTTGTTAGCTCGCCGCTACTGTTCCATCATCACATAAGCAAATGACTTCTTGCATTACACTGTTGTAAGGCCATTTTGGAAAGTCTTTCCATAAATAATGTCTAAGAGCGAAATTGAAACTATGGCAAAGGCTGTTACTTTTCACAACGTCGCGTCTTTCCACATCATTCACAAAGCTGCGGCTGCTGAAAAATTCATGAGGCCAAATGTGTCCCCGCTACAACTACCGCGGCAAACTGGATGAGGGGAAGAAAAACTTTATTTATTTTTCAATGAATCTCGGTAATGGGACGATGTTATGACAATCCTGGTTGCTGTGAGAGGAGGTGAAGGAGCTGTTGCTTCCTCACCTGGACCGAGCCTGGCAGGACTTGGCACCGTGCTGAAGGTTAAAACGCCCTTCATTTCATATTCAGGAAATAAAAATAAGCTGCTTACTTATTTATTGAAATCCTCGTGTCCTGAATATGTATGAGCGGCGTTTCACCTTGAGCAGCGTTTCATGCTTATGAGAGCGCTGAGGTGCAAGTGTAAGTGGGAGGATGTTACTTTGTAACTTTTGGGATTAAAAACTAATTGAAGGGTAGAAACGTGGTTCACACAAACAATGACTGGCCTAGTTAGGCCCCGACAACAAAAACAGAATGTATAGTGAAAGTCTAATAGCACACACAGGACTGTAAGACTGAAAGGTTTGTAAAGATACGGCTCTTTACAGCATCCTTCAGGTTAACATAAGTGCTTTACAACAGTTTGTAAAAACAGAGGAAAGAAATAAGAGTAATTTAAACCAGTGAAGCAATAAAATAGCACAAAATAAAACATGATAAATAAGATAAAAGATAAAAACTGCCATCAAACTACTCGATGATAAAAGCTATTTTATATAAAAGGTTTTTAGCCTAGATTTGAAGAGGCCCAGGTCATTTTTAACATAACGTTTGAAAATAAATCCACAAATAAAAACTGGATTGAAGCTGTGCAAATAAATCTATGAAAATAAATCCCTAGTCTGTCTCCACAACAATACCTGCAGTGTCCCCCGCCCCCATACCTTCACGTCAATACCGGTTCCTGAACGATCCTTTTTTTTTTTTTTTACAGAATTTTATAATCAAAATTCGAAAACATTTTTATTGCCATTGTTCTAAATACAACAGAATTTGGATTGTTGGTATTAGATAATAAAACATTTAATAATACAAATGAAATAAAAAGAGATTCATACAATAACACACAATGATAAATTAAAATAAAATAAAAATATATAACCATAAAATGACATATAAATAAATAACAAACCCGGATAAGCAGAAGAAGACGAGATGAATAATTAGAATAAAATAAAAGTAAATTACATTTAATTAAACAATATTCATGTTCTGGAGAGCGTTTTTGAACCGAGATGTTCTGGTGCGATCTCGGATAAGATAAGCAGAGAAAATAAATAACAAATGATTTCAGGTTCAAAAATAAAGTTGCTAGACAAGCGACAAATCAATCTGATGTTCACTGCATTTTTACCGAAAGACAAAGCGATACTCGGTACCATCGAAGTATTTCACAACAGAAACAAAGTTTAAGCCCTAAGTTTAACCACTTCCAGAAGCTCTTTTGGCTTCAATCTTCTATTCAATATCTACTACTGACCTTGTTTCTTATTCACCTCGTATGTTCGACTCTTTCTCATTTATATTCGATGATGAAAATAATGATGCCTTTTTGATGCTATTATTTTCTTAAATGAGTCTAGAAGCGCCCGTTTCAATTGGCAGATAGCTCTACAAGACTGGATTTACATTTAGATTGGTGTCTATTTCCACTCGTGTCGTAATGGAGGGATAGAAAATTGTGTGAATTAAGAAGGAGGTTCTGCGATCTGAGAAGTTTATCTGTCTCCATACAAAATGGTTTGAACACATTTCAATGGGATTTACAGGAAATGTTGAAAATGGTTACACATATATCTATATATATACTTTTTTCAGAGCTCAAGGTCAATTTTGGAAGAGTTTATATATATTATATACATATATTTATATAGGTTTTGTATATGATAAACTACATAATCAATCATTTTCAATGTTTCAACTCTCAAAGTGAATGAAAAATTTAATTTACTTTTAGAATAACAAAAAAAAGTGTTTCTTGCCATGATAACGCCTTTCAAGTACTGTATTTGCAGCATTTTATCTTTTAAATGATAAATACTGTATAAGGGTTGAGTGATGTCAGGTTAACATCACATATCATATTTGGTTTAGACAATTTTACTCACACAAAGAAAGATAAAGACAAAAACTTCTCATAGACTGATTTAAATCTGAGGCAAGAATTGTTTTGGTTGCATCTTTATACTCCATGGTAAGCTATTGATTGATTGATAGATGAGTTCCCAGTTCACACCCGAAAAAACACAGACTGGAATGAACAACAGCTGAAAATTAAATTCATCATGAAAAGTTAATGTTCTTCCTGATGGCTTTTCTGATTTAATCTAGTATGTGTCATTTGAAGGAACCCCCCCCCCCTCAACATTCTGGGTTCAGCTCAAACCAAGCAATGCTTAACATGTTAATACGTGTGGTTAAGTTAAGGATAGTAAGGTTCTGAGCTTAAGTATGTTAATCAAATGTATTTAACCATGTATAATATTATTATAGTTGTATCACTGCTGGTATTTTCACCACTGCATGTTTAGAGATGTCGTCATGTTAGGAACAGGTGTCTAAAGAAGCCCCCCTCGACCTTGAGGATAAACACATCTGTGTCGTAAGATAGTTAACGGCATGTGAAATTGCTACAGAGCTATAACAGCGAAACCAACCGTCCTGTGCTTCAGAAAGGATTCAGACAAACATGTCAACGGTTCTACTTCCTCACTTTAATACAAGTAAAATGTATGACTTTAAACCATGATCTTATAGTCTTTGTTTAATTCAATTGTAAGTCAGACTTCAATTGTGATAATTCATAATGAATATAATAGTAAAGAATTGACTCTTCTGTGTTTACCCACAGCATCCAGAGGTCAGAAGTTGGTCAATCAGATCAGATTGTCTGCGGCCCTATGGAGCGAGCGGAACTGGATGGTTTCTTCAAGATATCTAATATACTCTTCAACTCGACCCATCATCAGACTCGTGTCAAACCTCAGTGAAATTTAAAAAAGTCTCTGAACATTCAATCAAGCCTCTGCAGACAAAAACACACCAGGCTGCGAGCACGACAGAGCCGTGTGGAGAAGTTAAGTGAGTGGAGGTGACAGCGGCCCTCCAGGGAGACCAAAGCCCGTGATGGGCTCTTCCCATGCACTCCCATCGTTGTGTGGTTTGTTTTCATGCGTTTGTGTGAGAGTGTGTTTTGTCTATGTTTGGCCTCCCAGTGGAATCTTCCTTTAGTTGCAACAAAACTGGCAGAAAGCCGGAAGACTCAGAGAGGAATAGACACAAAGATGAGGGAAAGAGTGATGAGGAGGGTAATAAGGAGAAGGTTTGAGTCATCCACAAATGGAGACGGACCAACCGGAGCACAGAAAGATAGCCATGAGGAAAAAAACATAATAATCTTGACTGACTCAGTTGAAGCAGATATCAGAACGCAAACGCAACATGTGAAAGTAGATCAGGAACCGTTTAAGAAATGAAACAGCGTCAACGTGTGCGGGGAAATGGCCTAGTTATCGGTTTGAATGTCCTACTTTTAAAAGTGTAATTCAGCATAAAGGTAACATAAAGGGAGATGCAGCCCACCGCAGAGACACCTTTAAAAGGGGCTGGCTCTGTTCACCAGAGGTACCACGGCTCTGTGCAGTCGTCTGAAAAAGCTCATCGTCGGCTGGCTGCGGCGCTCGCGTCTGTTGGCAGCATCGCAAACCAGATTGTAATTGATCCGGCGTTTGGGCTGCCAGGGATTCGTTTTGATCTTTTAAAGAAGGAGAAGCCGGACATCGGACACATCCGCAGACAATATACAGTTCATTGTTACCTCGAGCTGAAAGCGTTAAGATATAAAACATCTGATTTATTCATCTTTGTTCGACTGTATGCCTCACAGGGTCGTACTGAAGTGAATATAAGAACAAATCCATCGATCAGGTTCTTGAAGCCTTCATGGTTTTTTGTGGGTTGTCACTTGCCTAAATAAACCTTTACCACCATAAGTAACATTTTTATGTGCTGAAAACGTTACCAAAGCGTGGATGGAACCATTTTGCAGCGAATTTCGCTGGGCTGCTAACAGAATGGTGTTAGTGACTTTATCGTTTCAAAACAAAACGTTACTTTCATACTCGCTATCGACTGCTCACTTTAACGACAACTTTGAGAAGCTGAACAAACTTTATTCCTCGGTCAAAACAAAAACTTTCCACTTACTGCCCAATATGTATATTTTAGATGTTTATATCTATTTAACCTACTTTTCCAAATGTAATATGCTCTTTAAATTAAATTAAATAGGCTAAACGTGACAAAACTATTACTATTTATTGTTTCTGAGTATTTCAATCATGATGAACATATGACACTTTAATTTGTAAGGTTAGGAATACCAGAGTTTTCAGATTTCTGTTGCGTGAACTTTCGCTCACCCTCCTGCATGCATTTCTACATCAGTGCATGTTTTTTTCTTTCCCCCGTAATTCTTCGTGACAGGCTGCAGAGCCGAGGGTGTGAATGTGCCAGAAGCTCACAACAAGCAAAGAGCTCGGAAATGCATAGAAGTTTTAAATTACATTTTAATAATGTGTTTGTCACAGCAGAGACAATTCTTGAGACGCCTGGGCAGAGAATCCTGTCTTCTGTGACATGTGTTGAGGTTGTCAAAGAAAATATATCTAAGGTAAGAAGCTTTGTATTTCAAAAGACCTGAAGGTAATATAAGCAAACTATCCCAGGGTGACATCAATCAACTCAATGATCCTTTTGTGTTTACTACTACATCAATAATAGAGGTCACCATGGAAACTAAATGAGAAAACATGTTCATTTTGCAGACCCTTTTTACAAATATTGTTCAACTAAAATGATTTCAAATTGGCATGTACTGGTTTGTGTAATATGAGTTATCAAATCTTAGGAGCAACCTAAATATAGTATCTTTATTTACTATATATTGAATATATCCACATCATTTGATGAGATGAGAAGCTCTATTTGACGCTGGGAACTTGGAAGTCGCGTCATCAGTGACACACTCCAACAGTAGCAGCAACAATTTTCCTACTTCTCTCCCAGCGATTCGCTAAATAATAGAAAAACACTGACAGGCATAGATGACTTCCAAATGCATCTATGCACCATCAGCAAACTAGTCATTGCATACCTGCAACCTGTACTTAGTAATTCCCCCGGAAACTAGTTGTTGTACACACTGTGTAGACTTCCAAACTGTATGCGTTGTGCACGTGTGACAAACCTTGATGATTGACTTATCACAGCAGAGTGAGTTTGGTTATGGTAAACAAGATTTAATCTCCAGAAAAACTAAGCATTTACAGTTGGCGGGGTTTAAGGAGATTTTCTAATGTAAATATTTCAATGAAAAGAGTTTTGTACAAACAGACACATACTGATGAGACAATAGAGTCAGCCTTTAAGAAATGTTTTTCATTCCTGTTTGTTCTTCATGCTTTTCTATTGGGCCTCAATTGCAACTTTCATTTATAAAAAAAAGGGTCCATCCATCTTTTTTATAAACTTTTGCTTCTGGTTTTGCTTTCGGTTCCTTTTCAGCCATTTCAGCCTTTTCAGCCACAGTCCCTGTGAGGCCGACCGAGTGCGCAGCGGCAACAAAAGAAAAGTAGGGGGCCAGAATGCTGTGGTGTCTAATCTCATTATAGAGACCTAGATCCCAGCGTGTTATAACTTAATGACTGTCCTTCCTTTCTAGCAGCATCAAAGAGTCTACTTTTAACTACACAAGACTTGTTGTAGCGAGTGCGGACAGTGCAGTGGCCTCTAACAGGACACATAGATCATTCCTGCAGCAATTACACTGGCCCTCACCACTGCTCACTGGTTCTGCTCTCACTTTG